>NW_024105155.1:0-45089 GCF_003945595.2 Pipra filicauda | reverse complement strand
CCTTCTTCTCCACTCCCCTTGGTGCCTGCAGGGTTGTTTCTCCCACATTTCTCTCACTCCTCTCTGGGTTCCAGCACCCTGGATTTTATCCTTTCTCCAAAGGGTTATCACACAGGGGCCTCTGGAATTGCTTTTTGCCTCAGCTTTGGGCACTGGCTGGTCCATTTTGGAGCCACCTGAAACTGGCTCTCTCTGACACAGAGTCAACTCCTGATCTCCTCTTCCCTAAGGGAAACCTGCAGCCCCCTCCCTGCTACCAAACCTGATCCACAGGGTCATTCAAGTGCCCAGGAATAGAGGAGGTCATTGAGCCCATTATTCCTCAGGCTGGTTAAACAAGACTTTGTCCTCTTCCTGTCCCTGACTGCAGGTTCTTTGTGTCAGAGCAGAGCTGTGCTGGACCTGAGCCGTGCTTTGCTCCAGAGCCTGCTGGGGTGGGGGCCGATGGCAATGGAAGAGTTGGGTTGGACTGGATGATCCTTGTGGGTCCCTCCCACCTCAGCATATTCTGTCATTTTGTGTTTGTTTGGGTTTGGTTTGGTTGGGTTTGGTCCTTTTCCCTCCTTTTGATTATCCTTTCCTCTGACCCATGAGTTTTTTCTTCATTGTTTTGGGCCTTGCTGGGCACCTGATGGCAAGACAAGTTTATCCAACTCACTCATCTTGACCACATTTTTGTACAAGTCACCATTAACTAGAGGAGGTTTCTCACAGACTCGCTGCAACTTGGCATCATCCACAAAGGAGTGGAAAGTGCATTTCATCCCATCACCCAGAGACATAATAAAGGTGTTCCATAGGAATGGTGAAGGGCTGGTCCCTGATGGATGTCACCTGGGAGTTGCTGCCAAGAGGAATTTGTGCCATGACTTTTGAGCCTCATCAGTCATTCAACTTCCCACTCACCACATGTTTCACTTGTCCAGTCCACCTCTCACCTGTCTGGCCATAAGGAGATCACAGGAGACCATGTCAAGGGCCTTGATGAAGTCTGGGCACACAACATCCCCTTCTTTTTCGTCCCACAGGGGTTCTGCCATCCCTGCCTTGTCCTTCTAACGCCTGGGAATGGCTGCAGGAGGACTTGCCCTATCCCCTTGCCTGCTGAGCCTGAGCAGTCTGGAACTCTCCCAACCCTCCTTGCTGCCCTGTTTGCAGACTGCTTCCATGTCTGCCTTTGCCAAGGCCCCAGGAAGCTCTGGGATGTCTCTGGCCTTTCCAAGGGTTTGGGAGAGGTCTCCCAGTGACATTGCCCAGCCTTCTCAATATCCCTGACACCAAAACCTTTTCTATTATCCCACAGTTCCAGATTAGTGCTCAGGACACAACACATATTCTCATGGTTCTTCAGGAGAAAATTAGAAGTGATTTCATTATAGAGGTCAACTGGTGGAACAGCCCAGTCTGGTCTGGCCCCACAGCAGTGCCCAGCCCAGGGTGCTGCAGAGCTCTGGGCACTCCCCCCACAGCCCCAGCCCCTCTGAAGGCCACAGCAGCTCCTGGGGCACAGAGAGGAGTCTCAGCATCCCCATCAGCTCAGGGGCTGGACACTCAGCATGGCAGGAGGAAATGGAGGGTCAGGGAAACTGCAGGAGCCCTGGTGTCACCTCCAGGAGATGCCCAGCACAGCCTGACTGTGCCCCTCAGTGCCAGCCCCTCTGCCCAGCCCAGAGTCCTGGCCCAGGGACAGAGCAGCCTGTCCCCAGGGGGAGCTGCAGAAAGAGGTTTGTCTGTGTCAGGGATTCCTCTCTGCAGGCCCAGAAATGCTGCCTTGCTCTTCTCCAGGGCCATCCCTTTGCCCAGGTCAGTGTGTCCAGGCTGCCTTGGCCAGTTGCAGATCCCAGCCTGGGATCCCTGCAGGGCCCTGAGCTGGAGGTGCTGCTCTGCACAGGGAGGGGCTGTGGCACCCTGGGCTGACCCTGCACTGGCCATGCTGGTCAGGGTGGGGAGCAGACCCAGCAGGATGGGGATCTCTCCTCTCCACCTCTGCCGTAGTCCTGGAAGGCTCAGTAGCCAAGAACAAGGCTGGGCAGGACCATGGGCTGTTTCCAATGGCACAAAGGGCAGGGCAGGGCTCCACTCCATGCAGCCTGTGGGCTGGAGAGTTCTTCAGGACACCCTCCTGGAAAGCCCACCCCTGGCTCTGGTACAGCCCCCCCTGAACTGGGGAGGCTCAAGGGGAGTTCACTGTGGGTGAGGCAAGTCACTCCCCAGAGTCCTTTCTCTGTTCCTGCTGCAGCCCCTGGGGTTGCAGAACTCTCCTTTACCAGTTCACAGGGAGATTTAGGACTTGATCTCTGGTGACTCCACCCTGGGCAGGATTCTGCTCCAGGGCTCCATTCCCTGCTGACTGGATGGGACGGGCTGTCCCTGCAGGTCCTCTGTGCTCTCCTGCACTTCCTGAGTTCCTACAGACAAGTCCTCACCTGCCATCAGAGCCCTCACAAGCTGCAGAGCCCCAGGCAGGTGACTTGGAGACCATTTGTCACCTCCATTGGCCATCGGCCACCAACACACAACATCTGAACCAGCCCTCAGTCCCTGCAGTCCCAGTGGGTCCCTGACCTCACTGCACTGTCTCCATGAGAAACAAGCAAAGCAACAAGACTTTGGAGAGTCTGTTTCTTGGACTTCTTCTCGATACCAGTGTTGGGAAAAGACCTCAGCCTTCAGGAAGTGCCTGGAGGGGAACCCCTTTGCTGCTGGAACTGCTGTTGTGGAGCCCAGCCCTGTCCCAGCAGTGCCCAGGGCCTGTCCCTGCCTGTGCTCACAGGCCTGACCCACAGCAGGACAGTGACTGAGCTGCCAGAGCACTCAGGCCTTGGGCACGGACAGGAAAGGAGAGGGTGGGAGTGCAAAGAGAGCAGCTCTGAACAGACCCAGTTCAGGTGCTCCCTGGCAGTGTTGGGACTCTTTTCCCCTCCACATCTGCAAACATGGAAATGCCCTCCAGCTTCAGGGGAGGTCTTGGAGGAAGAATCTAGAAAAAAGCATTTGTGTCCTTTCTTACACTCAGAGATTGTGATTCCTCATGCACAAACTAACACAGGGAGAATGTTTGACAAATACCTTTTTGCACAAACTTTTATTTTGTTTGAATGCACACAAAGCAAGATTCCTGATTTGTATATTTTGTGGGTGAAAAAAAAGAGGTAGAGAGTGAATGATATATGGGATGAAGAATAAAATTTCAGTGCTAATGACATGAACAGAGGGAAAAAAAAGAAAGCCCCCCCACCCCAAAAACTATCAATAGCTTTAGAAGGCAGGTTGGGCCCAACATGTGTTATACAATGAGTGTTCTGCAGGAGAAAAGAGGCAGTTTATTGCTTCTTAAAAAAACATCCAGTCATCGTTTTCCTTATGGCTTCCCTGAGCTCCTGGTTCCTGAGGCTGTAGATGAGGGGGTTCACTGCTGGAGGCACCACCATGTACAGAACTGCCACCATCAGGTCCAGGGATGGGGAGGAGATGGAGGAGGGCTTTAGGTGGGCAAACGTGGCAGTGCTGACAAACAGAGAGACCACGGCCAGGTGAGGGAGGCAGGTGGAAAAGGCTTTGTGCCGTCCCTGCTGAGAGGGGATCCTCAGCACAGCCCTGAAGATCTGCACATAGGAGAAAACAATGAAAACAAACCAGCCAAGTTCTACAGAGAGAGTAAAAGACATAAGTCCAATTTCCCTGAGGTAGCCTGAGTGTGAGCAGGAGAGCTTGAGGATGTGTGGGATTTCACAGAAGAACTGGCCCAGGGCATTGCCCTGGCACAGGGGCAGGGAAAATGTATTGGCTGTGTGTAATAGACCACTGAGAAACCCAGCACCCCAGATAGCTGCTGCCATGTGGGCACAAGCTCTGCTGCCCAGGAGGGTCCCGTAGTGCAGGGGTTTGCAGATGGCAACGTAGCGGTCGTAGCACATGATGGTGAGGAGGAAATACTCTGCTCCAAGAAAGAATATGAGGAGAAAAACCTGTGCAGCACATCCCATGTAGGAGATGGTTGTGGTGTCCCAGAGGGAATTGTGCATGGCTTTGGGGACAGTGGTGCAGATGCAGCCCAGGTCTGTGAGGGCGAGGTTGAGCAGGAAGAAGCCCATGGGGGTGTGCAGGTGGTGGTCCCAGGCTACGGCGCTGAGGATGAGGCCGTTGGCCAGGAGGGCAGCCAGGGAGATGGCCAGGAAGAGCCAGAAGTGCAGGAGCTGCAGCTCCCTCCTGTCTGCGAATGCCAGGAGGAGGAACTGGGTGAGGGAGCTGCTGTTGGACATTTGCTGCCTCCGGTTATTGTTTTCTGTTGAGGAGAATAAAGACAGAAATTAATTAGGCCAGGCTCAATCAGCAAAACATCTTGCATGTCTCATAGCAATTCAACATTCAGGGCCTCTTTTCAAGAAGATCCCTCTGCATCCCTCTCCCTGAGCTCTGGGTTTTGCTGGCTGAAGGGGGCACTGAGAGCAGGGACCCTGGAATGGGCTCCCAAGGAATCCTTCTTGCTGTGCAGTGAGAGGCAACTTGGAGCACAGGGTGACCTCCAATTAAATGCACTTGTGATGTATCAGAGTGTTTCCAGAACTGCTGGTCACAGTTTGCCCAAGCACAGAACACAGAGAGGGGATTTGGGGGACTTGATTTTGTTCGAATTCCTCTTGCCAGGAGGAGTTTGGATGGTTGAAATTTCTGACATTTCTCATGTGCTCCAAGGGAAATCTTGTGAGTCCTGAGAGGCAAAGGGATGGTCTCTTGGTGCAGAGACAAGAGCTGGCCATCTTTCCTGTTCACAGCTGCCCCTGGCTGGCAGCTTGGAGCTGAAGGGGGATGGCCCTTAGGAATTCCCTTAAAAAAGGTAACAAGGCACTTCTAGGAGCAGAGGAATCCTGGTTCAAAAAGCACATTGACAGAATGCTTGCCTTTCCTCAGGATGCCTGATTAGGATCTCATCTTTCTCCTCCCAGACTGCCACACACAGGGATCATTGCAGCTCCCAAGTACGGCTGCCCAGAGCATTTCCATGGATTTGGCACTGAGGAGTTTTCTCCATGGGAATCCTGTGCAGCACAGAGATACTATGGCAGAGCTGTGCCCATCTGGAGGGCACCTGCAGCCCTGCAGGACACCCAGGCAAACAGCTGAATACCCTGAAGGTGCCTGGAGGGCACTTGGGCACTTGGCTCCCACAGAAACATCCCCACAGCAGCACCCAAAGGGGTTGTGTCTGGACAGGAATCTGCCACCCTCAAACCCCACACTGGCTCATAAAACCCACTGGTGAGAACAAGGAGAGCCCAGGCAGCAGGGGATGGCAGTGAAATGCCACAGTGCTGCTGCCAAGGGAGGAGGGACACAGAGAGACAGCTGGAAATCAGGGCCTTGTCCTTGCCTGGGCTCTGGCTGCTGCAGGGCAATGCACAGCCCAGCCAACGTGGGCCTGAGGGCACAGGCTCTGCTTAGGCTGGGAAAGGAGCCCAGGCAGGAGCTGCTCAGGGAAGGGGTCTGTGCCACAGGGACAGCAGGGAGGGGCCCACATCCCCCTGCCCAGCCCTTGTGGCAGCAGCTGCCTCTCCCTGCCTGCCTGTCTCTGGGTGAGGAGCTGTTCCTGCCAGCAGCCCCTGCCTGTGCCCAGCTCAGCTCCCTGCCAGTGCTGCCAGAGCCATCCCCAGCCCAGTGCCCAGGGGCAGCTCTGCCTGGGCAGGGGCTGCAGAGCAGATCCCAGAGCCCCTGTGGTGGCTGGGAAGGGGGAGGTGTTCTGGGGGGATGTGCTTCCTGAGAAGGGCCCCTGGAAATGGAGGAGGTGGAGCTGAAGCTGTGAGGAGCCCTGAGCCTGCAGCTGAAGGGTCCTGCCCAGCCCTGCCCTGCCCGGAGGGGTCACTCCTTCCACCCACCCCTTCTCCCTGCAGGGCCGTGGCAGCTCCTTGGCCGGGCTGAGAGCTGACCCTGGCAGGCAGCAGAGTCCCTGCCCCAGCACACAGAGCCCGGGGGGCAGGACCCTGCTCTGCCCCACAGCCCTGGGCACCCCTGGCTGCACCCCCACCTTCCCACCCCACAGCCAGCCCTGGCACAGGGAACCTTCTGGCCCTGGGCCTCTGAGGGGGCAGCAGCAAGTCCTGCTCTGCAGCAGCTTCTCCTGCTGCACCCCAGCAAATCCAGCAGAGCCATCCTGACAGCTCCTGCCACTGCTGCCATTTGGCAGCTGGCAGAGGCACTTGCAGGAACTCCCCTGCACTGCTCTGCAGCCACAGCCTGAGCCTGGCAAAGGGCTGGCAAGGTTCCTGCCCTGAGCAGCTCTGCCCTGTCCTCCCAGCCCAGGATCCCTTGAACCTCCTGCTCCCTTCTCCTCTCTGCCCTTGCTGCCTGCAGCTCCTGCCCTGCTCTGCCATATGGCCACTTCCCCTGCACTGCAGCAACTGGGAGAGTCCTGCTGAAAGATCCTAGAAGCTGTGGGATGTGCCAGCTTTAGGGGATGCCTCCAGGAAGGCAAGTTGCACTTTCCTACAGCCAGAGAATTCTTCATTCAAATCCTGGTAAAGTTTCTTGTGAAGTGAGAGCTGAGTCACCTCCCAGCCCAGGCTGCCTCTCATCTCTCTGCCTTCTCTCCTGTGCTCTGGGTGCTGCAGGCAGTGCCCTCAGCCCTGCTGGGCTGTGCAGAGGAGCTGCTCACCAGCAGAGCTGTCTCTTTGAAACTCTTCTTGCTTGCCAGGAGCTCCCTGTGTGCCAGGAGCCCGGCCCAGCTCAGCAGCACAGCAACAGCCCCAGGCATTTCGTGACCCTCAGGGGGTTTGTCATTGTTTACATGAGACTCAGTCCCTGAGAGGAAGTTCCAACAACTTTTCAAGAAGTCAAAGTGAGATTGAAACACTGAAGTTTCTTGTAGTGCTAATGAGTCTCACTGAGGGACACAACTGAGAACGTGTCCCCAGATTCCAGTTAGAGCAGAAATCTGCAGACAGTGATGACAAGGATGGACAAGCAAGGCAAAGGTGGCTCTGATGCTGAATAAACTTTGACTTGTTTCCTTAATCTAACAGGCCAAGCCCTGACCCCCAGCCCCTGGAAAGGGAGACCCTGTCCCTGCCTCATTCCTCAGGGCTCTTCCTGGGGCACTGGAATGTGGGATGTGCAGTGCCAAGGGCAGGACCATGGGGTGGCACCTGCCAGGCTGCTGAGCAGGGACAAGGAGGCCATGAGGCCCCAGGGCTGCAAGGGCCACTCCCCTCCTCCTGGCATCAGGGGCACAGACAGTAGCCAAAGGCCTGCAGAAGGTGGCTGTGTCAGGGCCTTTCAGCTTCTCCCCATCCCTGTCTCCTCTCCAGCCCAGGCTGTCCTACGGTGTCCATGCCCTGCCCCTTTCCCTGCAGGCTGTCGTCATCCCCCCGGCTGCCCCACCTGGCTGGCACCTTCCTGCACTGACATCTCTGCGTCCTCCCTGGCTCTTCCTGCACACACAAAGCCTTGGGCTCATCCAGACTCTTTCTGGGTGACGTGTTCCAGCACAGCATTTTCCGTGGAGAGAAATTCCTTTTTCCTCATGTGTACCAGGGGGAATTTATGCTCATACTTTTGGTCTGTGTTTGGCCCTGCCACCTGTGAAAGCTTTGCTCTTTCCCTGCCAAGTTATGGGAAAACAAGCACTGATAAGCGGGAAAGTTGTCCTTGAGAGCTTTTTGTATAAAGTGTTTAAATTGGTGTTCTGTGATTGGTTACTTTTCCGTCAAGGGCATCTGGAGGAGAAAGTGATGATGAAGTGAGGAAGGCTTGACCCCAGACTCAATTAAGACAGACCCCCAAAACACTCTGCGCATGCGTGTGTGGATTTCCAACGTTCTCACACGTGCACAGAAGAGATGCACTGACATAACCGGGGGTGGGACTGAGGGCCTCTGGCGGGGCGGTGCTGGCCACACCTGGGAGGTTGTGGTCTCTCAATTAATTGTTTAAAAAGCAGATAGTGCTTCCCTGGCGAGAGCTAGTTTACTTCAAGGACAACGTTGCCTTTTGGCGCTTACCAGCTTGTTAACTCACTGACTCTCCGAGGATGCCGCTCCTGCTATGGGTAATTATAGGTATGCTAGGTTGGTAAGATAACTTTATGGGCAACAGCTGGGTAACTGGGGAGATCGTGCTGGGGGCTTATTCCTCTCCTCGTTCCTCCCTTTTGGGTTTGTTCATTTTCTTGGTCACCTTTTTGTAATAAATATTGTTTTTTTCTGTTGAACTAGCAACGGTGTCCGTTTTTCGAGTCTGTATATCTCAGACCTTTTCCCTGATAAAGTAACCCCTCCCCGATACACTCATGGCTACTTGGGACCTCCCCAGCTGCACTTGGCATTAATTCTTTCTTTCTCATGCTCTTTTCTGCTCTGACAAAAGGATCCACCATCTCTAAATCCTCCCTTCAAGCCCTCTCAGGGCTGTCCTGTGCTGTCCTCAGTCTCCACACCACTGAGGCCACAGCTCCTTAGCCCCTCTCTAGTGCTCGTGTGCTTGAGACCTTTAAAGCCCATCTTGGGAGATCTCTGGGCACTCACTAATGTTTTTGCAGATGAAAATATCATGCTCATAGTCTAAGTGAATCACAGTTGCCATGAAAACCAGCATGCATTCCCATTGCTATGGTCAGTTACCATGGCAAACAGAATACATTCTCATTGCCACAGTCAGTTACCATGGCAACCATAATACATTGTCATTGCTATGGTCGGTTACCATGGCAACCATAATACATTCCCATTGCTACAGTCAATTACTGTGGCAAACAGCATACTTCCCAATGGTACAGTCAGTTACCATGGTAACCATAATACTTCCCACTGGAACAGTCAGTTACCATGGCAACCATCATACATTCCTGTCAGTACAGTCAGTGAGCATTGTAACCATCACACATTCCCATTGCTACAGTTGGTTGCCATGGCAACCATCACACATTCCTGTCACTACAGTCGGTGACCATGGCAACCATCACACATTCCCATTGCTACGGTGAGTTACCATGGCAACCGTCATACAGTCGCATTGATACGGTCAGTTACCATGACAACCACCATACATTCCCACTGCTGTGGTCAGTTACCATGGCAAACAGCATATATTCTCATTGCCACGGTCAGTTACCACAGCAACTACCGTACATTCCCATTGCTAAGGGCAGTTACCATGACAACCATCACACATTTCCATTGCTACAGTCAGTTACCGTGGCAACAATCATACATTCCCACTGCTATGGTTGGTTACCATGGCAACCAGCATACATTCTCATTGCCAAGGTCAGTTACCATGGCAACCATCATACATTCCCGTTTCTATGGTCAGTTACCATGACAAACATGATACATTCCCATTGCTACACACAGGTACCATGGCAACCATCATACATTACAATTGCCATGGTTGTTACCCTGGCAACCATCATACATTCCCGTCATTGCGGTCGGTTACCATGGCAACCATAAGACATTTCCATTGTTATGGGCAGTTACCATGGCAACCAGCATACATTCCCATTGCTACAGTCAGTTACCATGGTGACCATCATACTTCCCACTGGTACAGTCGATTACCAATGGCAAACCACCAGACATTCCCATTTCTACGGTCACTTACCATGGCAACCATCATACTTCCCACAGGTATAGTCAGTTACCAATGGCAACCAGCATATATTCCCGTTGCTACAGTTAGTTACCATGGCAACCATCATACATTCCCATTCCTACTGTCAGTTACCATAGCAAACATCATACATTGTCATTTCTACAGTCAGTTACCCTGGCAACCATCATACAGTCCCACTGCTACTATCAGTTACCATGGCAACCATCATACAGTCGCATTGCTATGTTTGGTCACTATGATAATCAACATACAATACACTTGCTTTGGTCAGTTACCATGGAAACCATCATACATTCCCATTCCTACAGTCGGTTACCATGGCAACCATCATACATCCCCATTGCTACAGTCAGTTACCAAGGCAATCATCATACATTCCTGTTACCATGGCAACCACCATACATCCCCACTGTTGCGGTCGGTTACCATAGCAACCATCATACATTCCCATTGATCTGGTCGGTTACCACAGTAACCATCACACATTCCCATTGCTGTAGTCAGTTACCATGGCAACCATCACACATCCCCATTGCTGTGGTCGGTTACCATGGCAACCATTATATGGTCCACTGCTACAATCAGTTACCATGGCAACCATCATTTAGCCACGTTCTATGATCAGTTACCACAGAAACCATCTGAATTCCAGTTTCTATGGTCAGCTACAATGGCAACCAGCATACAGTCGTGTTGCTACAGTCGGTTACCATGGCAACCATCACACATTCCCGTTCCTACTGTCCGTTACTATGGCAAGATCATACATTCCCATTGCTACAGTCGGTTACCATGGCAACCATCATACAGGCCCATTGATTGGTAGGTTACCACAGTAACCATCACACATTCCCATTGCTGTAGTCAGTTACCATGACAACCAGCATACATTCCCATTGCTACAGTCAGTTACCATGGCAATCAGCATACTTCCCATTGCTGCAGTCAGTTACTATGGCAACCAGCATACATTCTTTATGCCATGGTTGGTTACCATGGCAACTATCATACATTTCCCATTGCGTTAGTCAGTTACCATGGCAACCAGCATACATTTCCATTGCTACAGTCAGTTACCACAGGAACCATAATACTTCCCACTGGTACAGTCGGTTACCATGGCAACCATCATACATTCCTGTTGCTATGGTCAGTTACCCTGGCAATCAGCATACATTTCCATTGCTACAGCCAGTTACGATAACAACCATCATACAGTCTCATTGCTATGGTCAGTTACCATGGCAATGAGCATACAGTTTTCTCTACAGTCAGTTACCATGGCAACCATCACACATTTCAGTTGCTACAGTCAGTTACCATGGCAACCATCATACATTCTTACTGCTATGGTCGGTTGCCATGGCAACCAGCACAAATTCCAATTGTTACAGTAGGTTACCATGGCAACCAGCATACATTCCCATTTCTACAGTCAGTTACCATGGTAACCATCATACTTCCCACTGCTACAGTTGTTTACCATTGTAACCATCATACATTCCCGCTTCTGTTGTCAGTTACTATGACAACCATCATACATTCAAATTGCTATGGTCAGTTACCATGGCAACCATCATATTTCCCTTTGGTACAGTCAGTTACCATGGCAACCATCATACATTCCCATTGCTACGGTCATTTACCACAGCAAGCATCAATCATTCCTGTTGCTACAGTCACCATGGCAAACATCACATATTTCCATTGTAACGGTTTGTTACCATGGCACCATCACAGATTCACATTGCTATGCTCGGTTACCATGGCAACCATCATAAAGTCACATTCCTATGGTCGGTTACCATGGCAACCGGAATACATTCCTGTTGTTACAGTCAGTTACCATGGCAACCATCAGACATTTCCATTGCTATGGGTAGTTATCATGGCAACCAGCATACATTCCTGTTGCTATGGTCGGTTACCATGGCAACCAGCATACATTCCCATAGCTACCGTCAGTTACTATGGGAACCTCTTGGTTCCTCTTGGAGAGAAGCAGATGCAGATGAGCCTCCCTGTTGTCCACCAACCTGCCAGCTGTGCTCTAAAGGCCTGTGTGCCAAGGGCTGTCTTGACCAAGACTCTGCACAAACCTCTGGGACTCTTTGCATCCTGTCATGGTGCCTTTCCAGTGAATTCCAGGGTTATCAAAGCCAACTTGAATGGGCTCTTTGTCTCATTCCACAAGGTCACCCAAACCACTCTCTCCTCTGACCCTCACCCACAAAACTTCACCCAAGTTGTTCATCCCCTAGAGCAGCTCCACAGCTCCCAGAAGCTCCTTCCTGCTGAGGACACCTCTCTCCTGCTCTTTCTCTCCTGTGTCTCCTTGACCTTCTCTCCCAACCCATCACAGCCCTGCAACCTGGGAACTGTCTCAGCAGGCCTGGGCTGTTATTGCCTGCAAGTGGAATGCAGAGAGACTTGGGGCTGCAGCTCCTCCTGCCTGTGCCCCACACGCAGGGCATTGGGGCCTGTCTGGCTGCAGCCCCTCAGCGAAGGTACCGGGGTCAGAACAGACTTGCAGTGGGGAAAGCTGCTCTGAAAGCCCCGAGAGCTGGGCTGTGCAGAGGCTTTGCTGACAATGGCCCTGGGGGTGGACGTGCTGGGACTCAGGCCCAGGGGGAAAATCCCAGGCCTGATCCCTGAGGAGATCAGCACATGCTGCTGAAATGCTGGGGGAGAGAAGAGCCAGCAGAAGGAGGAAACAAGTGTGGACAGCCTGGGCTGATGTGCTTTGGACTCGTGCCTGGCCCGGCCTTGGCTGGGCAGAGAAGGGACAGCCTTTGTGTCCCTGCAGGGCTGGGATTCACTCCCTGCCCCAAAGGCCCCCAATGTGTCTGAGAAGCCCTGGGTGGTGCCTGTCCCACAACTGCTGGGAATGGGGACGGGCTTCCTGCACAGGCCCTGTGCTGTCCAGGGCAGCTGCTGCACTTGTGCTGCAGAGCCCTGGCACCTCCCCTGGCACTACAGGCCCCTCTTTGGCTGTTCAATCCAGGCTCAGCTGCCCTCAATTAGGTTCAGCAGTGAAGGGATGTCCAGGAGACAACTGCCATTGTGCTCTGAGGACATGTAGAAAATACCTCTGATAAAGAACAGGAGAGAGACCTCTCTCCCTGTGCCACCTGACTCCATTTGGTCACCTGAACACCTCTAGGGGCTGCCCTGGACAGAAGGAACAGTGACAGGTTCCCCTGTCCTACATGTGGGCCCCTTCTGCCACTGAAGTTGGCCAAAGCAATGTCCCAGCAGCCTCCAAGATCCCACAGCTGCTGCCCTGGCTCTAGGAACTGCTCCACTGGAGCCTGCAGTTCCCAGCAGGAATCTCGGTCACCTCTGGCACCTCAGAAGGAACCAGGGCTTTGTGTCCCAGCAGGTCACTCCTGGCTTTGGTCTTCCTTCATTGCCATGGGAGCTGGGACAAGGAGTCACCTGCAGGGGCCTGTTTTGGGCCCACTGAAGTGGGGCAGGAGGAATCCCAGCCCATGGGGGTTGTGGAGGGAGCTGAGTGTCCTTGTGGCCCCAGGTCTGCAGAGCCACAAGGAGACACCTCTGTTGACTCAGCTGAGTCCCTTCCCTCAGTGCAGGTGAAGGAGATCCCTCCTGGGCACTGTCTGGGTTTCCTGTCTAATGATGGGACATGAAAAGGGGACTCTTGAACTTAACTCTGTGTCTGTTTGGAGAAATGACAGTGCTGAAAGAAGTGTCTGTGCCCAGCTGAGAGAAGGCACATCATTATTTCCTTCAGCTGTGTGCCAGCAGGTTCCCCTGGAGCCCCAGGGACAGCTGGAGGGAGCCCAGAGGGGCAGAGCAAGGGCTGCCTGGGGCTGTTGCTGTGCTGCTGAGCTGGGCCGGGCTCCTGGCACACAGGGAGCTCCTGGCAAGCAAGAAGAGCTTCAAAGAGACAGCTCTGCTGGTGAGCAGCTCCTCTGCACAGCCCAGCAGGGCTGAGGGCACTGCCTGCAGCACCCAGGGCACAGGAGAGAAGGCAGAGAGATGAGAGGCAGCCTGGGCTGGAAGGTGACTGAGCTCTCACTACAGGAGAAACCTTCTCAGGATTTGAAGGAAGAATTCTCTGGCTGTAGGAAAGTGCAACTTGCCTGGCTGTAGGAAAGTTCAACAAGCTGGCACATCCCACAGCTTCCAGGATCTTTCAGCAGGACTCTCCCAGTTGCTGCAGTGCAGGGGAAGTGGCCATATGGCAGAGCAGGGCAGGAGCTGCAGGCAGCAAGGGCAGAGAGGAGAAGGGAGCAGGAGGTTCAAGGGATCCTGGGGTGGGAGGACAGGGCAGAGCTGCTCAGGGCAGGAACCTTGCCAGCCCTTTGCCACGGTCAGGCTCTGGCTGCAGAGCAGTGCAGGTGAGTTCCTGCAAGTGCCTCTCCCAGCTGCCAAATGGCAGCAGTGGCAGGAGCTGTCAGGATGGCTCTGCTGGATTTGCTGGGGTGCAGCAGGAGAAGCTGCTGCAGAGCAGGACTTGCTGCTGCCCCATCAGAGGCCCAGGGCCAGAAGGTTCCCTGTGCCAGGGCTGGCTGTGGGGTGGGAAGGTGGGGGTGCAGCCAGGGGTGCCCAGGGCTGTGGGGCAGAGCAGGGTCCTGCCCCAGGGCTCTGTGTGCTGGGGCAGGGACTCTGCTGCCTGCCAGGGTCAGCTCTCAGCCCGGCCAAGGAGCTGCCACGGGGCTGGGGGAGAAGGGCTGTGGGGAAGGAACAACTCCTGGGAGGGCAGAGCAGGGCAGAGCTGAGCCCCCAGGGCTGGGCTGGGCTCTGGCAGCACTGGCAGTGTCCAGCCCTGTACCCAGGGAAGCAGCTGCTGGCAGGGACAGCTCCAGGCAGCAGAGCCCTGGGCAGGGAGTGGGGGGCAAGTACCCCCAAGGCCTGGGGGAGGGGGCGTTCAGGCAGCTCTGGGGGCCCTTCCCTGCAGCTCTGCTGGGCACTGTGTGCTGGGCCATAGAAATGAGGATTCCTGCAGTGGAAAAAAACCTTCCCCAGATGTGATGGCAAAAATAGAAAACACGGGTACAATTCTAAGTACAGAGTAAGCTTCTGCTCTGCAGCCTCAGCTCTTCTGAATCATGGGTGTAGAGATGGAATTTTTGTATTCAAGGTGGGTTACATCTGACATTTCTTTGTGTGTGTGAGAACTCTACCAAAAAAATTCCATATCCCACTACAGCGGAGCAAACCTGACTCCTTGGCAGTGCATTTGGTGACATTTGACACATTGATTTCCTTTAGGAATGGAGTGGCTTTTTCACAGAGCTCTGTCTTAACTGTTCCCTGTCCTTTCCTTTTTTGAAACAGACCCTGTGCTAAGGAACAGCAAATGTCCAACAGCAGCTCCCTCACCCAGTTCCTCCTCCTGGCATTCGCAGACAGGCGGGAGCTGCAGCTCCTGCACTTCTGGCTCTTCCTGGCCATCTCCCTGGCTGCCCTCCTGGCCAACGGCCTCATCCTCAGCGCCGTAGCCTGGGACCACCACCTGCACACCCCCATGGGCTTCTTCCTGCTCAACCTCTCCCTCACAGACCTGGGCTGCATCTGCACCACTGTCCCCAAAGCCATGCACAATTCCCTCTGGGGCACCACAACCATCTCCTACAAGGGTTGTGCTGCACAGCTCTTTTTCTTTTATTTCTTCATCACAGCAGAGTATTTCCTCCTCACCACCATGTGCTACGACCGCTACGTTGCCATCTGCAAACCCCTGCACTACGGGACCCTCCTGGGCAGCAGAGCTTGTGCCCACATGGCAGCAGCTGCCTGGGCCACTGGGTTTCTCTATTCTCTGCTGCACACAGCCAATACATTTTCCCTGCCCCTATGCCAGGGCAATGCCCTGGGCCAGTTCTTCTGTGAAATCCCACACATCCTCAAGCTCTCCTGCTCACACTCAGGCTACCTCAGGGAAATATGGCTCATTGGGGTTACTGTCTGTTTAGTGTTTGGTTGTTTTGTTTTCATTGTTTTCTCCTATGTGCAGATCTTCAGGGCTGTGCTGAGGATCCCCTCTCAGCAGGGACGGCACAAAGCCTTTTCCACCTGCCTCCCTCACCTGGCCGTGGTCTCAATCTTTGTCAGCACTTCGTTTTTTTCTCACCTGAAGCCTCCCTCCATCTACTCCCCATCCCTGGACCTGGTGGTGTCAGTTCTATACTCAGTGGTGCCTCCATCACTGAACCCTCTCATCTACAGCCTCAGGAACCAGGAGCTAAAGGATGGCCTGAGGACAATAATGAGTGGATGTTTTTCAGCAACAATAAGCTCTGTGCTTTCTTCTGTCCAGCATTTAAAATGAAACTCATGAGAGTCCCAGCCTGCCTTCTCAACTTTTTAGTGGTGGTCACTGGGTTCCTCTTCTCATAATTTTGTGCTCAAAGAAATGTTATTATTCACCCCCCACCTCATTCACTGCTTACCTCTTGAATTTGATCTAGAAACTCTGCAAATGATGAACTGTATATTCATCTATTTCTGTGCTTTAAACAAAATAAACTCTCATTCAGTGCCTTGTTTATCTAGGATCCTAACTCTGAGAATAGCATGAAGTTATAGGGGAGGAAAAATGTCCCAGCACAGCAGCACTGCCAGGGAGCACCAGTACTTTGTTTTGTCAGAGCTGCTATTTTTCTACTTCCAGGTCTCCTTCGGAGCCCATGTTCAGACCACCATCAGCTGGCTCTGCCTCCCAGTTTGAGCAGCACAGCCCAACAGAGTCCCCCATGGCCCCGGGCCCCACAGCCCCCGTGCTCTGCAGAGCAGCCCCCCCAGCTCAGGGGCTGTGGGGAGCACGGGCAGGGGGTGCAGGAAGGGCTGCTCAGGCCAGCACAGACGTGTTCCCCTGGGGAAAGGCTCTGTGGGGAGATGGGATGTGCCAGGAGAAGAGCAGGACACCCTGTGTGAGCAGAGGGGTCATGGGAAGAGGCTGCCCTGTCCCTGGGGAAAAGAGGGGGCAAAGCAAACTCTGGGAAACTGATCTAAGTTGTGCTGCCCAAGAACACGCTGACTCCAGAAGTGTGGGAGTGGGCAGAGTGGGGGCTCTGCAGGGCTGAGGGGCCTCCAGCCCCTGGCAGTGGCAGCAGGAGCCAGGCAGACACTGCCCCTGCTGCCAGGAACTGGGGGTGTGTGCAAGGGAAAGACTCCTGTCTCTGCACAGCCCTGGGGGTGTGAGCAGGGTAGGAGCCCAGCTCAGCTCCAGAGCCCTCTCAGAGCCCTGACACTTCTGGGGTGACTCCAGGAACAGCCTTCACTGGCCCAGGGACATTCATCTCCCCAGCCTCACACACATCCCCTGCAAATGGCCCTGTCTCCTCCCTCACCCTCCTCTGCCTTTCTGGCCTGGCCCTTTCATTCCACACCAGCAAAGCAGCCTGGGCACCATCTCACCTGGGCACTCAGAGGGGTTCTGGGACCAGGACTGGTGCTGTTCTCCAGAACATTTGTCCCTTTTCCCATGGCACAGCTCGCTGGTATGACAACACTGCCAGGGACACATACCTTGGAGAGACCTTTGACAGCAAAAAATAGGGAGATGAAGAACAAAAGAGGCAAAATTAGAGATACGAAATGTGTTCAAAAAATTCAGCCGCTCCTCTGAACAATATTTCTTCATTTGAATCATTGGTAGGAAATTTATTTTGATAAGTAGCTGTACAAACCTGTTCATACAGTGAGTGAATCAGGTCACAGAATATGGATTTGGTTTTTCAGTGAAAAAAACTATGAAAAAATTATAAAAATTTATACAAATTAAAAAAAAAAAATAACCCTTTAAATGTTGGACAGGAAGCCTTGAGCAGGCTTTGGCAGTGCCTGCCCTCAGTGGGGCCCAGCAATGCTTCAAGGCACTTGGACTTTGGCTTCTGACTTCTTCAGCAGCTGCTTCAATCTTCTCTCAGCACCTCAGGATCATGGGCTGGGCTGCAAACACACCGTGGGGCTCATTAAATTCCAGAAATCCCTCAGGATCTCTTTGTCTTCCTTTAATTGTCTTCAAGGCAATTTCAAAACAAGTCTTCCAAGTTTGTACTTTTTTTGTTTTAGTTCAAGGATGGATATTTTTTTACTTCAGAGAAGAGGTGATAGAGTTGTTCAAGTGATCTTGATGCTGAGTGTCTCCTCAGGAGATCCACACTGACCCTGTATGATCAACCTTGCTCCTCACTCCCCAACCTCACCAGTTCTGACATGGCCCATCTTGGACTGACAGCTGATGCTGCTCCAAACACACTGTGGGACCCATTAAAACACTGAAAAACAAATAATTTCCCTTCCTTTAATTGTCTTCATGTCTTTAAGACATCAACAACAAATTGGAGTTGTTTTGTAGTTTAGCTAAGGAGGAACATTTTCAAGTGGAAGTCACAAAAAATATATATTTTTGATGAAAAGTATGATTTACACAGATCCTTGGGATGCAAGAGGGTCAGGGTGCCAAGGATTTGGATCCAATGACAAGGGGCAAAAGACATTAGTAGCACTTAATCATTGACCAACTGAAGGATTATCAAGCGGTTCAATAGCGTTTGCTACAATTTTAACAGCGACTGAATTCTAGTTTCAAAATAACAATTCCCACCACAGCCAATTCACACCCACACCCAGGCAGAGATGTGTGGACACATCAAGAGCTGGGTGTGGAAAGGTCCCTCTCCCAGATTCTCCTTGTTGTCAGGGAAACACTCCCCCAAATCCCTTTGTGTTTCCCAACAGACCAGGGTCACAGCTGGAGGAGTGTTTGTTGAGGGGGATCAGAATTGTCCTGGGCATCAGCGAGGGTCTTTGGAGTGTCGCAAACTGGAGGGTTCCCGAGCTGGGAGAGGCTGCCAGAGGTGTCCCACTGAGAGGGAGGTGCTGGGGAGCTGCCAGGGCCTCCCTCAGCCCCGCTGGTTGTGGGCTCCCAAGGGGACTGGCTTTAGTTATCTGCTGAATTTCCATCCTGGTGTCAGGAATGACTGGAGTTTCCAAACTATTTGGAAATTGTATCGAAACTGTTCCATTTGGGTTCTGATTCAGTCAGGGAATGTTCCAAGGTTTTCAGGGGATGACTCCTTATCCTGTGTTTCCCAACTGCTCTTACACCCATCCCAGTCAGCTGGAGGGTTTATTGACAATGTGTCCCAAGGGGCGGCACCTCCGATGCCATAGAAACCCCTCCCCCTGGATTAGGAAACCTTTGGAATTCAGGAGGTGTTCCAGTGGAGCATGACAATGAACAGCAATTTCCCTAAAGCCCAGAGCCCAGCAGAACAAAGGCAGGCCCCATCAGTGTCAGAGCAAAGGTCCCCCATCCCTGTGTCCCTGTGGCCGCTGAGGCGGCAGCGCAGGCCCGAGGCGGTGCCGGGTCCCGGTGCAGCCGGGGCAGAGCGGCGGCTGCGCGAGCGGCAACCCCGGCGGTGAGTGCGGCAGCCCCGTGGGAGCGGCGGCTCCGGGCACAGACGCCGGCGGCAGCCGCTGTGGCTCGTGGAACCGAGTGGCCATTGGGACACTGCAGGGCCTGCTGGAATCCAGGGGCCGGTGGGACACTGGGGAGCCTCTTGGAGCCAAGGGAACCCTGGGATATTCTGGAACATCCTGGAATCATAGGGTCCACTCTGACACTGCAGGGCCTCGTGGAACAAAAGGAACTCTGAGAGGTTTTGCAACCTCATGGAATCAAGGGTCTGTTTCTGGCAGGATGCTCTGCTCTGATAATACCTAAATAATGATCAGAGAATACAAACAATTCTGTGGTGAGTTACTGCTGGTGTCAAGGTGCTGTGTTTAATGTTGAATTATGTTAAACCCAAAATGGTTCCTGAAACTTCAAACACACATCCTGCTTTCTGAAGCAGGATTTGACAGATAAGTTGCTCCGTGGCCTTGAAATACCTCTGGCAGTCAAACCCTTGATAACTATAAAAGCCCCGTCCAACTGTCATGGGGCAGATTCTTCCACAGACTTCCTTGAAGTGTGTGGAGCTTCTGCCATGAAGCAGGGACAGCTCTTCATGGTCACTGCCCAGGGGTTGGGTGGAAGAGAGAGAACTACCCCCTGTCATTGTGTGATGAGTTACCCCAATCTCTGCTTCAGGATTGTTCTTTTTGCTGGCTTTGATCCAATTGCTTTAATAGAATGACTTTGATAGATTCCACTGTCCAATCTTACACTGTACTACTAGGGGGTTTTGGCTTTTATACTGTGCAGGAAATAATTCTCTTTAAGGTCTTTCATCTGTTCACTTGTCTGATCAATAGTCTGTTCATTTGTCATAATAAATCATTCATTTTATTGAAATATTTCTGATTTGCCATCACTAAAACCTGCAGGACAAAGTGATTGAATCACACCTCTAGAATTCCTTCAGTTTGAACCAAAATCTGAGTCTGAGATTGGATCCAGCCACCCCCAGGCTCCTCTCTGAGAAGGAATTTAGAAAGCAAGGGGGTCCTTTGTGCACCTCGTAGCTCAACAAGACAGAAATAGCAGCATAACATTTGGACTGACATATCTGTGAGAACAGACATCTACTTTTTTGCTACTCTAAGCAAAGTAGGCTTCAAGTATTGATAAATATGATCATAGACAAGGTACCTTCTCTATTTGAGGAATAGCACCATGGATTTGAAACTAATTGCAAAAGAAGGGTTGGCGAATGAGGTGGCCCTTATCTTTTCTCAGCAGTGCAAGCACAAGTATTTTTCTGCTGCCTCAATAGGTTTAAATGCCCAAAGTGCTATTAGCTAAGTTGAAATCTGATTAAAATATGAACTTCAAAATATTCACAACAGCTAATGCAGCTACATACACACACAAAAAAAGCTAGGGAAATTCTTATCTCTTTTCTTATCATTAACCACGTGTTTTGAAAAATAATAATTAAATAAATTGTTTTCTACAGATTCTGCCAGTTGTTTTGCTTCCCATTAGCATATTTGAAAACAGTTTGTTAAGACAATAGTTATTCTTTATTATGGAACTATGGGGATGATGCCCTTCTATCTGCCTCAGTCTAAAATGAAATTTGTGGGAAATGTTAAAACTTAAGGACTATTAGAAAAGGACAGCATGCCTAAGGAAAAAACAGGGGAGAAAAGTATGGAAAAAATGATCAGCCATTCCAGAGAATTCACAGATATCCACAAGGGCTTTGCTAATAACACGGGTTAATTACTGCTGAAACGCACCAGGCTCGGTCAATAAAGGAGCACAACCATAAACACATTAAAATGAGCACCCAGCACTAAAAGAGGTCCTTCAGTCCACCCCTTTCCTCCCTTTACAAATGAAAGACACTTCTAAAAAATTCTTCAACAATCAGAAGCTGTGCCAAAATATTTTAAAGAGTGAGACTGACACAAACTCTTTGAAGTTCAGCACAGAATCCCCCTGCACACACACACACACAGGCATGGGAATCTACACACACACTCCTGTTCATCCCTGCACAGACATAACCCAGACAGACTCGCAGGGGAACTCCACACACCATTCCCACATCGCAACATGAGAACAGTTAGAAAAACACAAAATATGTGCACCAACCATCACTGCACTGCAGCATTCACAGGATGTGACACCTGTGTCCACTTTTGAAATGTTACAGCCATTCTACACAGCCTTTATTTCCTGTCAGCTGAGTATTCTATCAGCTGCATTCTAAGATGAAACTCCAGGCACATGAACAGCTGAATCTGTTCCACATTTAAATGCTGTTGGCACATTTTTAAATGGAGAAAGTAGGGAAACTGCTCAGTGTTCAAATGAATGAAACACAGTGAGCCACAAAAGGCAAAAGTACCTAGTGTACAGCAGCTTTCTGGAGCTACAAATCTGCTCAATTTTTTTATGTGTGGCATTCAGAGACCATGTTTAAATTTATTAAACTACTGCTGTTCTGTACCCCCACCCTCCTTTTTTGGAGTGTTTCAATTGCCTTTCCCTTTCCAACAGCTGTGACAACTGTTAAAACAGTCAGTAAAATTAAGTCCCCTCTATAATCCTTTAGTCAACGTTACATTGTAATCAGAGGTTGAGGGAGATTTCCTGTTATGAATTCTCTGATTCATTAAAAAATATTAAACTTACACATATGTCAAAATGAGTAGATACATTTATTGCATCTGTTAGCTCATTAACTATTAGTAATTATTAGTGCTATTGTTATTGCTGAAAGAGCAAAAATTCAGGGCTGCAGCTGGCTTTAAGTTATTGCATTCTTTAACATGCTCTGCCTTAAAATCAAAACACACCTAGTGATGGTCAGACAGATGTCTCTGCACTCTCAAAATGTTCAGACAATTTTTAGCTCGAATCCTCTCTCCCCTCACCCATAACACAAGAACTGCAGAAACTACAACACCTATTTCCTATGTCCTTATCCTCACATGTGCATATGCAGGTCACAATATATATTGTCAAATCTCAATTGCTATGGATATTATTAAACTCTGGGGTTTATTTATTGAGACAGGGAAGCAGACATGTTTCTGAATGTTAGTGCTTTCTCTGGGTCCACTCAATATCACACGCCTCAAGCCCTGCACTCACACAATATATTGGGAGTGTTTTAAGATGACTTTTAATTGAGTCAAAGAGGAAGAAACAAATTAGTTAGAATCTTGCAGCAGAGCCAAAAAGACATGTGCCCTCATTTTATTGAAATGCATCTACTCTAAGAGGCTTATCTAAACTAATCCTTCAAATTAGCTGTAAGAAGGTACATTCAAGAAAGCTCCTTTGGAAAGACTGGGGGGGAAAATCATCCACAAAAAACCCCAACATTTAACTGACCTAGGAAGCAAGAATTTGGCACAGAATTAATACCGGAGAAAAATGAGACCAGTGAAAGATCCTGAGCTCAGGAGAACCTGACTGTGCTGGGGAATCAGAGCTTTCACCCTGGGAAATGAACTGCTCTGAAAGAGTGGGAAGAAACCAGGAACAAAGGCTGAGTTCAAATGCTCAAGAGGAATCAACTCCTTCCTCACCAAAAGGTCTGAGCAACCCTTAACTCATCTCTAGACATCCATGGAAATAAACCAGCCTGACCTTGAACTCAAGGGAAACAAAGACAAATTCCACGGCTTTAGCTGGAGCAAGGTTGGGGGGGGATGTGTCCCTCCTCTATGACATCACATGCTGCCCGTGACATCACATCCTTCCTGTGACATCACACCTCCCCAATGACATCACATCTCCTATATGACATCACATCCATCATATGACATCACATCTGTCCTGAGATATCATATAACCCCTGTGACATCATGTCCTCCCCTGTGACATCACAGCTCTCCTATGACATCACAGCTCCCTGTGACATCACATCCTCCACTATGAAATTACATCCATCATATGACATCACATCCTTCATGTGACATCATATCTCCTCTATGACATCAAATCCATCATATGACATCACACCTCTCATGTGATATCATATAATCCCCGTGACATCATTTCCTCCCCTATGACATCACATCCTTCATGTGACATCACATCTTCATTATTACATCACACCTCCCCATGACATCAAAGCTCCTCTGTTACGTCACAGCTCCTCTGTGGCACCATACCTGTCCCGTAACATCACATCTCCCCTATGACCTCACATCCATCATATGACATCACACCTCTCCTGTGATGTCACATCATCCCTGTGATGCCCTGTCCTTCTCTGTGAAATCATAACTCCTCCATGACATCACATCCTCCCCATGACATCACAGCTCTCTTATGATGTCACATCCGTCATATGACATCATGTCTCCCTTGTAACATCATGTCCTCCCCATGACATCACATCCTTCCTGTGATATCATCTCTCCTCTATGATATCACATTCTCCCCTGTGACATCACACCTCTCCTGTGATATCATATCATCCCTGTGATGTCACGTCCTCCCCTCTGACATCACATATCCCACATGACATCATACCTCCTCATGACATAACAGCTCTCCTGTGACATCACACCAGTGTTTTGGCCCCTGCTGAGCACAGCACCAACACTGGGACATTCCTTCCTTAGCTGAGGGCAAGAGCCTGGCAGGGGACCCAAGTAGGCCAGCTGAGCCCAACTGAGCCAAGGGACATTGCAGCCCATGGGAGGTCAGCTCAGCTCTAAAAGCTGAGGCAGGGAGCAGGAGGGGGGCATTCATTGTCTGATGGCTGCCTGCTGAGGAACCGTCCCGCGGACCCAAGCCCTGCTCCTCGGGAGTGGCCGACCATGGCTGCTCATGGGAAGCAGAGAACAAACCCTGCTGTCTTTGGCTTCTGTGTGCACAAGCTTTGTTCTGCTTTTTGCTTTAAATAAACTGCCTTATCCCAACCCACTATTTTGTTTTTCCCACCTTACTCTCTCCCATGTCCTGCTGGGAAGGGGAGTGATAGAGCAGCAGGGTGGGCACCTGGTGTCCAACCAAAGTCAACCCACCACACACCTGAGCACTTGCAGAGACTCCACCACCTCCCTGGGCTACTTGTTCCAATGCCTGAACACTCTCTCAGTGGAAAAAGGTTTCTTTAATATCTAATATGAACCTTGCCCAACGCAATTTAAGGCCATTCCCTCACAACCTTTCACTATAGCATTGTGCAGGAGATGCTGGGGGAGATGGTGCCAAAGGCTTTCTGGAATTCCACAGAGACACATCCCTGCCTTTCCCTCAGCTGCTGAGCGGGTCCTTTGTCAGAGAAGGAGATGAGGTCGGTCAGGCAGGACCTGCCTTTCCCAACCCCACACTGGCTGGGCCTGATCCCCTGGTTGTCCTGCCCCTGCCATGGGATGGCACTGAGGAGGATCTGCTGCATGGACTTCCCTGGTCCTGAGGTCAATGGGACAGGCCAGGAGTTGCCCAGATCCCCCTTTTGGCCCTTCCTGTGTATGGACATCCCATTTGCTTGTTGCCAGTCAGCTGGGACTTGTGCAGTTGTGCAGCACTGCTGGGCAATGAGTGAGAGTGGCTTGGCCAGTTCTTTCTCCAGCTCCCTCAGGACTCTTGGCTGCATCCCATGTGGGCCCAGGCACTTGGGGGGGTCTCATTGGCAGAGCAGGTCACTGACCATTTCCTCCTGCATTGTGGGGGCTTCACTCAGCTCCCCATCACCAGCTTCCAACCAAAGCCTGCCTGCCAGGTGTCCAAGGGGTCAGTTCTGCTGCCCCCTCCTTCCTTCTCCCACAATGGAAAACTCCCTCATTTTGGGTCCCTGTGCCCCAGACGGCTCCAACCACCACCTCACCCACCAGTCCCACAATCATGGGATGCTTTGGCTTGGGAGGGGCCTTAAAGAGCATCTCAGCACCCTCAGAGTCAAGAATTCCTTCCTACTATCTCCTCCAACCCTTCCCTCTATCCATGTGAAGCCACTGCCCCTTGTCCTGTCACTCCAGGCCCTTGTCCAAAGTCTCTCTCCATCTCTCTGGTTGGCTCCCTTCAGGCACTGCAAGGCCACAATTAGGTCACCCCTGAGCCTTCTCTTCTCCAGCCTCAACAATCCCAATTCTCTCAGTCTTTTCTCACAGCAGAGCTGCTCCATCCCTCTGATCCTCTTGCTGCTCCCCTCTGCACTCGCTCCAACAGGTCCATGTCCTTCCTGTGCTGGAGCCCAGAGCTGGAGGCAGCTCTGCAGGTGGGGCAGCATTACAGCCACGCATGTTCCAGCAAGGACATGGTGGAACCTCATGGAACCAAGGACCATTGTGACACTGCAGGGCCTTCTGGAGCCAAAGGAGCCCTGGGACACTGGGCAATCTCATGGAATCAAGGGAGCACTGTCACCCTGGGAAAACTCCTGGAATTCAGGGCCCATTTTTACACCGCAGGTCCCGAGGAAAAAAAGGAACCCTGGGACACCATGGAAACTCCTGGAACCAAGGGACCATTGGGACATTGCAGGGGCTGATGGAACCAGGAGGCCATTGGGACAATCCAGAGCCTCATGAAATCAAAGGAATTCTGGGACACTGTGAAATCTCCTGGAACCAAGGGTTCCTGCTGACATGTGTGTCCTCCTGGAACCAAGGGAGCCCGGAGATATTTCTGAACCTCCCAGAATCCAGGGGCCATTGGGACCCTGCAGAACCTCCTGCATTCAAGTGCTCCTTGTGAAACTGCAGGCTCTCCTGGAACCCAAGGATTCCTGGAACACTGCAGAGCTCACGGAACCAAGGGGCCACTGTCCCACTGCAGCTCCTTCTGAAGCACAAGGGACGCTGGGACAGTGGGAAATCTCTGAGAATCCAAAGGGCATTTGGGGACTGCAGGGCCTCATGGAACTAAAGGAACCTTTGGAGACTGTGGAAGCTCATGGAATCCAGGGGCCATTGGGACATGTGGGGCCTCCTGGAAGCAAAGGAACCCTGAGAATTTCTCTGGGAACAAGTTAAGGCAGCAGCAGCTGCATTCAGTTAATCAGGATCCAAAAGGAGTTTTTTGGCCTTGACTGGTGTTTTCCATCCAGAGAGGGCTGTTTGCCAAAGTGGAAACCACTTGGAATGCTCTGCATGGTAGCCTGTGTTTTTCTGTGGTGGCTGAACACAGCCAGCACATGAGGGGAGGGGAATGTGTGGGATCAGGGCACTGCTTTGGGGCCATGTTGGGAATTCCAGTGGACTAAAAGACAAAGCCCAGGTGCTGTTTCCAAAGGAACTCCAATGAAAGGGGGACGCCTGAAAGATGGGAGGACAAGTCCCGCAATGGAACTCTGGGTGTGCAGCCTCATTTTCTCCTTCAGCACCCACAGGAGAGGGGGCAAAAAGTGGGGGTTGGGACCCCTAAACTGTTGGGGGGGGGAATGGGGATTGAGGGGACCATGGGAAAGTGGGAGGAACAGGGAGAAGGGTGGAAAAGGGGGATGGTCTGGTGGGTCCAACGGTCCCATGGGGGTCTTTGGACACAGGGGTGCTTGGAAAGGGTGGTGGCCCCCCTGAGCTCCCAACTTACTGTGGGGTGCTGGGGGCTGCTGGATCCAATCTCAGCCTTGCATTATGCCAACAGTTGCAAATTAGAGGAATTACAGAGGTGTGACTGAAACACTTTTGTCCCCCAGATTTTAATAATGGTAAAACAGATCTATTGATAGAAATGAGTTAGTTATAGTTACAAATGATCAGACAAAAGATCTTCCTCAGAATTATTTACTGCACAGTACAAACAGTAAAACTACCAGGAGTACAGCATAAGGTAGGACAGTGCTCTACACTAAAGCAATTGTTGAAGCAATTCTACTCAAGCTGGCACAAAAGCAATGATTATTAATTGGAGATGGATGGAACTCCCCCAGACCAACGCTCGGGGGGAGATCTCTGCTCTCAACCTCCAGAACTGACCTTGGGGGGTCCCCAGCCAAGGCAGGAATCTCCACACACCCTCCCAGAAGGCTTCTGTTGGAATAACCTGCCCCTGTGAAAGGGGACTGGCCCATTCTGGTCAAAAGGGATGGAGTGACAGTCACTGGACTCCAGGGGTTGCCTCACCATCAGGGGGTTCATTTCAGGTGGAAGCAGCGGCTGAAGCTCTTCCTGCAGTCGGGGCACTGGGGCTTCCCTTACTGGTAGGTCCGTTGGTGTCTGGTCAAGTTAGAGCTCTGGGTGAAGCTCTTCCCACACTCCCCACACTTGTAGGGCCTCTCTCCGGTGTGGATGCGCCGGTGCCTGACGAGGGTGGAGTTCAGGTTGAAGCCCTTCCCGCAGTCGGTGCAGCGGAAGGGCCTCTCATCCGTGTGCGTCCGCTGGTGCACGAGGAGATGTGAGCTGGTCTGAAACCTCTTCCCACATTCCCAGCACTTGTAGGGTTGTTCCCCAGTGTGGATGCGCCGGTGGGTCACGAGGTTCCCGTTCTGCTTGAAGCCCTTCCCGCAGTCAGTGCAGCGGAAGGGCCTCTCATCCGTGTGCGTCCGCTGGTGCAGGAGAAGATTGGAGCTGTTCTGAAACCTCTTCCCACATTCCAAGCACTTGTAGGGCCGTTCTCCAGTGTGGATGCGCTGGTGTCGGATCAGGGTGGACCTGTCCCTGAAACTCTTCCCACATTCCTGACATGGGTATGGCCGTTCTCCAGTGTGGATGCGCTGGTGTCGGATCAGGGTGGAGCTCTCCCTGAAACTCTTCCCACATTCCTGACAGCGGTATGGCCGTTCCCCACTGTGGATGTGCTGGTGTCTGCTGAGGTTGGAGCTGTTCCTGAAACTCTTCCCACATTCCCCACACAGGTAGGGTCGTTCCCCAGTGTGGATGTGATGGTGCTTGAGGAGGTCGTAGCTCTTCCTGAAGCTCTTCCCACATTCCAAACACCTGAAGGGCTTCTGCCTGCTGGGAGGTTGTTCATTGACCACCAGTTCAGAGCTCTGGCTCAAGCTCTGGCCGCCTTCCCGGCACAGGCTGGCTCTTTCCTCCTCAGAGCACCCTGGGATGGCTTTGGAGCCCCTCCTGCGGGGGGATCTCCGGCCCTTTTCCTCCCCGCTGCCTTCCTGCGCCGGGGAGCCCTTCAAAACGGCCTCTCCCACCAGGGTCTCACGGGGGGATTTGTCCTCCGGGCTCTCCGTCCTCACCTTGGGGCCTGGGGCAGGAAGCAAGAAGGACAGGAGGGGATTTGCCTCCGGCCCACAGGGAAGGCCAAGGACATCCCCCCAACTCCGGCCCCGGCAGGACGGCGGCGCCAGCGGGGTTGTCCTGCAGCCGGGGCCATGCTCGGCTGACAGAGCCAGCACAACACCCGCCCAAAGGGACACTGACTTCCTCCGCACCTGCCTGGGGGGACCAAGGCATCTTCCTCTTCCTCGCAGCCTCCTCCTCCATCCGACCAAGCTTTGGGAAGGACAAATCCTGATGGGGGGAAAACAAGGGCTGAGAGTGTCGGCTTGGGGGTTCCTCCTGCCCAAGTCCATCTCTAGAACACATCGGGCATCCTGTGTCCATTAAAACCTCCAAACCACCAAGATTCAGCCCAGAAAAACCCAAACCACCCAGATTCAGGCAAAAAACCCTCTCAGAAATAGCAAGATGAAGCCCCCCCTCAAACTGCAAAAAGTTGAGATTCAGGAAAAAAATACTCCAAAATATGAAAATTCTGCCTAAAAAAATGCTCCCAGGAGTTCCCCCATTGTGGTCTGCCCCCTCTGGGGTTCAGAGGGTCTCCCCTGTCTGGAATGCCGGGGGTCCCACTTTGTGATGCTGGGAGTGTTGGGGGTCCCAAGGGTCCCTTCTCCTCTGACTCTCGCCTTCCGAGTGCCACGTTCCCAGACATTCCCCCTCTCTGGGTTCTGTACATTGCTGTCCCGAGGATACCAGGGGTCACCACTGTCCTACTGTGCTGCTCTGAACCAGCAGAGCAGCTGGAGAACAGATGGTGGTAAAGTGTGGTCAGTGCCAAGTGCTTTAGGGCTCTTAGGCCCAAAGAAATGTCTCTGCCCTGAGAATAGGGCTGGCAAGTGGGAGGCTACTCCAGGGGTCTGCAAGAGGCCTCGTGCTCTGCTCGGCCCCAGCACTGGCTGGTCCCAACACCCCCGGCTGCCCCCGGCCCTGGGCAGCTCTGCTGCCACAGGCTGTGCCCTCACCGTGGCCCTGCAATGGCCCTGCCTGTCCCTCACCCGGGGCCCTGCCCGTGGCCCTGTCCCTTGGCTCTCTGCCAAGGGAGCTCTCACCCAAGAGCTCCTTGCCCACAGCCGGGGGGGCTCCCAGCACCACCAGTGCCCAGAGTAGTCCCCCCAGAAAAGGGGCTGGGTGGGGTCCTGGGTGGGCTCTGAATGTTTTTGGGGGTCCTTGAGGGGCTGTGGGTTAGGGTGTCCCACTGCTGCCTCCCCAGCCCCGTCAAGCCGAGAAGTGCCACAACATTGCTCCGACTGACTAAGAAACCTCGACACAAGTTCTTTATGCCGTCACCTTCTCAGCTTATCCCTTCCCGCTCCCAGCCCCCTTTGCTGGCTGTCTCTCTCCTCCCTGTGCCCGTCAGTCACAGCTGCAGTTCTTCCCTCCATCACAGTCTGGGGGCCCTGCTGAGGAGGTGCTCAAGGAGTCGGTGGTGCCGATCTCCCCCTGCTGCAATTCCTTCCCCCAGGTATGGCTCAGAGTGCCTGACTTCCCTCCTGTGCCTCTGGGCCAGCCAGTTCCTTCCTCCTGGCATTGTCTTATCCACCTAGCCCCCCAGCGAGGGGCCCTGGATGGTCCCTACGAACCCCCTGCCCTCAGTCCCTCCTGGGCTGGCACATCTCCGAGCCTGTGTCACGGCACCGGCTGCTGCCAAGGGACGGCCCTGCTGCAGTTTGCACCTAAACCCAAAAACTGGGGCGGGGGGGCAGCCCTGGAAATCAGGGTTTTGCTCCCATGGCTCTGCAGGGGCTTCCCACAGGCTCTCAACCTCCTTTGGGCATCGCCTGCTCCAGCATGGGCTCCTCCCGGGCTGCAGGGGGGTCTCTGCTCCATCCTGGACTCATCCACAGGTCACAGGCCCTTCACCTCAGGGTCACCCAGAGCTCCAGCCAGTTCTGTGGAGCAGCGATCCCCTGGTCCCCTGCCAGTGTGGGCACCTCGCCAGGGCTGTTCCTTGAGGTTATCTGGCCCCCTGCCAGTCCAGGGCTGTTTCTCCAAACCACCAAACCAAGTGTGCCAAACGCCCTGGTTGGTCAGTGCCGGCTGGGGGAGCGGGCACTCGGGGAAGGGATGAGAAAACTGCACCTGGGGCTGGGCTGAAAGAGGCTTCAGCACCACTTCTGATGGCCCAGGGGCAGCATCTGGCTTCTCCCAAACAGAGAGATGGCACTTGTTCCTCTGCAGGGAGTCAAGGGCAGGAGGGTGACTCCTGCTGCATGGATGGAATGGCAGAGGATCCCTTGGGTCCCCAGGATGGATCAGCACTCGGGGATACAAACTGCCCTTAGGTTCAGGATGCAGCTGACAGCACAGATTTCCTTGCAAAGTCTGAACGGAGTAAAGCTCTGGAAAGGAGATTGTGCCCCATGGATGGGATTGCAGAGGCTCCCTCAGGTCCCCAGAATCAATCAGCAACCAGGAACAGACACAAAAGGCCCCCACGAAGATTTCGGGGGGAGTGTCCTGTAAGGAGGGGACAGTGTCACCCCACCAGGGCAGGGCTGGCAAGTGGGAGGCTGCTCCAGGGGTCTGCAAGAGGCCTCGTGCTCTGCTCAGCCCCAGCACTGGCTGGTCCCAACACCCCCGGCTGCCCCAGGCCCTGGGCAGCTCTGCTGCCACAGGCTGTGCCCTAACCGTGTCCCTGCAATGGCCCTGCCTGTCCCTCACCCGGGGCCCTGCCCGTGGCCCTGTCCCTTGGCTCTCTCTCTGCCAGCTCAGTGTGGGGCACACGGGCTGGGGGTCCCTCCCAAGCCCCCCGGGCAGCCGGCGGTGGCTGGGGGGATGTGAGGGCTGGGCCTGCTCAGCACAGCCCCGGCCTCGTGCCCAGCGCCTCTTTCCTGACCCACACAAGAGCTTCCTGAACCCCCAGGGCTCCCCTGCTGCTGCCTCTGCTCCTGGCCCTGCCTTTGCTGCTCCCTTGCCTGGGGCAGCGGCTGCAGGGGGGGATGGCAGCAGCTTCAGCTCCACGGCACTTCCTGGGGGGAGCTCAGCCGGGGGGGACGGGCAGGGACCTGATGGGGATGGACAGGGGCCCAGCAGGGACAGCCAGGGCCTGCAGGGGAAGGCACAGGCACAACCTGGCCCCCCACACTGCCAGGGCTGTCTCTGCTCCTCCTTGCAGGCTCCGTGGCCAGGCACAGTTTGTGTTCCTGGGTGCCCACCATCTCAGCACTTGGAGACGCTCAAATCAGCGCCCACAGCTCTGCAGCAAAGCCCCAGCTCACCTGGCACACAGGGGATGGACACAGCACCTTCTCAGAGATGGGCACTCACAGCTTTGCCTCCTCCCCACCACGTGGCTCTCCTTCCTCAGCAGCACCTCTGCCTTGCACTTATTCTCAGCCTCACCTCAGGGACAGCTCTGGGCTCACCTCCGCGCCACTTCTCAGCCTCACCTCAGGGCCTGGGCTCAAGGACAGGAACCTGCAGGGAGGGGACATCAGGTGCAAGCTGAGGGCTGCCTGCTTGCACTGGCCTCTGGGCTTTTTCTCCTTCTACAACCAGCCCACAACTCAGCCTGCTTTGCTAACACCACACATTTACAGACTAACCTTGGAGATAGATATGGACAGACATCTCTATCACCCTGGGGATAGAGCCTCAAGCATGTGCTGCCATAGGAATGGCAATCACAGAATCACTGAATCAGGTGGGTTGAAAAGACCTCTGAGATCATCAAGTCCAACCCTGGATCCAACCCCGCCGTGCTTCCCAGACCATGGCACTGAGGCCACATCCACTCTCACCTTCAACACCTCCAGGGACGCTGACTCCACCCCCTCCCTGCCCAGCCCATTCCAAGGCCTGATTACTCTCCCAGGAAAAAATTGCTTCCTAATATCCAACCTAAACCTCCCCTGGCACAGCTCCAGACCCAGCCCTCTTGTCCTACTGCTGCTTCCTGGCACAACAGCCCCACCCCACCTGGCTCCAACCTCCTGGCAGGGACTTGCAGACAGTCAGGAGGTCTCCCCTGAGCCTCCTCTTCTCCAGCCTCAACACCCCCAGCTCCCTCAGCCTCTCCTCACACCACTTGGGCTCCACTCCCTTCCCCAGCCTCGCTGCTCTTCTCTGCACCTGCTCCAGCCCCTCCAGGGCCTTCCTCAACTCAGGGGCCCAGAGCTGGACACAGCACTCCAGGGGTGGCCTCACCAGCGCTCAGTCCAGCCCAACAATCACTTCCCTGCTCCTGCTGACACACTCTTCCTCACACAGGACACCAGCCATTGGCCCTCTTGGCCACCTGGCCACACTCTGCCTCCTCTTCAGCTTCCTGTCCATCCCCACTCCCAGCTCCCTTTCTGCCTGCCTGCTCTCCAGACACTCTGGCCCCAGCCCGGGGGGCTGACGGGGCTTCTGGTGGCCAAAGGGCAGGACCCGGCCCTTGGCCTGCTGGAACCTCATCCCCTTGCAATCAGCCCATGGATCCAGCTGGGCCAGGTCCCTCTGCAGAGCCCTCCTGCCTTCCAGCACATCAACACACCCCCAGCTTGGGGTCACCTGCACAGTTGCTGATGAAATGCCTGGTTCTGCAGCAGCTGCAGATGCTCAAGGGGCAGCAGGACCAAGTCAGGGGCCTGGGGGGAGTCTGGGGGGCTTTGGGGTGTGGGAGGGTCCCGTGGAGGGGCTTTGGGGATTGGGGGCAGAAACCAGTACAGACCAGGACAGACCAGTGCCTCCTCACTGCTCCCCAGATCTCTCCTGGAGCTGGGCCACGTTGTCATGGGACACCTGAGCCCCCCCCAGTGCCCTCCCAGTACAGCCCAGTGCCCCCAGTACAGCCACTGTGTTCCTGTCCCAGGGTGCTGGGTGATCCCTCTTTGGGGGTGTTAGGAGGGATTTGGGGGGGGGGCTGGGGGAGATTTGGGGGAATCTGGGGGCATTGGATGGGAATTTTGGGGGTTTTGGAGTGCTCTGGGTGCATTTAGGGGAGTTAAAAGGGGTCTGGGGGGGATCAAAGTGATCTGTGGGGGGAGGGGATTAAAGGGAAAATGGAGGCTAAGGGACATTTGGGAGAGTTAAAGGGGCCTGAGGGGGAAGAAGAGGAGCTCCACCATGAACAGCTGAGTCCTAAGACCCCCCTGGTTTCCTCAAGACTTTCTTGGTGTCCCAAATTTTCCCCTTAACACCCTAAGACCCCCCTGGTGTTTCCAATGTCTCCAGGTCCTCCCCAGGGCCCCAATTCCACCCCCCGACACCCCCAATTCCACTGTCCACAAACCCCTCCCCACTGTCCCCAAATCCCATCCCTGATGTCCCCAACCCTCCATCTCGCCCCAGGAACCCCCCCTGGACCCTCTGACACCAAAAACATCCCCCCTCCCCACCACGCTCACAGAAAGGCCAAGGGCATCTGGGGACATGTTGGGGACAGTCGGAGGGCTTTGTGGGGCACTGGGTGATTACTGGGGGATACTGGGACACACTGGGGGGAACCAGGGGGCACTGGGAGGGACTGGGGGGTTACTGAGGGACACTGGGAAGGCTCTGGGAGGGACCAGAGGTGAACTGGGGCACACTGGGGGACACTGGCAGAGAACTGGGGAGTTACTGGGGGATTACCAAGACACAAGGACGGGACACTGGGAGGTTACCGGGCCATACTGGGGGTAACTGGGTGCTCCCTGGGATACATTGGGTGGTCACTAAGGGGTTACCGGGCCATACTGGGGATTACTGGCTGCTCACTTGGATACACTGGATGGTCACTGGGCTATACTGAGGGTCACTGGGAGGTTATTGGGATATACTGGGGGCACTGGGATCCCCTTACCCGGATGTAATATATGTCCCCCCCTGGATTTTTGGGGGCATGCCTAGGACCCCTCCCCTGGGGGCTGAGGGACTCCCCAAACCCACTGCTGGGCTTTAGAGGACTCCACAAAATCCCCTCAAAACCCCCCAAATCCCCTCAGAAATCCACCCCAGGACCCATCGAAACCTCCTCAAGGCCCCCCCAGCTCCCCGAGGAGACCTTATCCCCCCCCCCCCCGGACCCCCTAAACCCTTTAGTGACCCGCAAAACACACCTGGGACCCCCCAAGGCCATTCAGGGATCCCCCAGTCCCTCTAAGGGAGCCTCAAAGCCGTCTGGAACCTGATAAACCCCTAGAGACCACAAAAACTGCTGCAAACGTCACCGCAAAACCCACCCAGGACCCCCAAACCCCCTCAGAGATCCCCCAAGCCCACCTGTGACCCCCCAGTCTCCTCTGAAGCCAAAACTCCCTCAGGGACTCCCAAACCCCTTCAGGGACCTTCAACCTCCCCCCCCCCCGAGTCCCCTCAGGACACCGAACCCCCTCAGGGACCCCTCAAAATCTCCTCGGGAACCCCTGAACTCCTCTGCTAAGCCCTCCCGAGCCCTCCAGCCTTTCCACCCCCAGCCGCGCTCCCCGCAGCCCCCGAGGGGATCCCCAGACCCCGCTCCCCCCGCAGACCCCCCAGCTCACACACCCAAGCGCAGCTTTTCCCGGGGCCGCCGCCCCCGAATCCTCCACGCGCCAAAGATGGCGCCCTTCGCGCGCTTCGCATGGACACACCCCCGCCGCAGCCAATCAGCGCGCGGCCACGCCCCCTGCCCGCCCTCCGCCCCGCCCCCGTCTCGCGCGGGGCACCCCGGGAGATTCCCCAGTCAGTGCCCGGGAACAGCCCCGGCAGCGCAGCCCCCAAGGGCACACGATGGGCTGGGGGCTGGAGAGGACCCTCCTCAGCCTGGGCAGCAGGGCTGCAGGGGGGGGATTCCCTGACCCTCCCCAGATGGGCCCTTCCTGCCCACCAGCTCCTGCTCCAAAGGGCTCCCACACACCCTGGGCCACTTGTCCCACTTGGGCACTGGAGCTGCCCCAGGGCATCTCTGGGCAGTGGCCAGCTCTGGGACTGCTCTGGCAAGTCATGGCCTGAAGCCACGAGTGTGGAATTTAGGAGACACTTGAAACCTCTGCAGAACAGGACTCTTGATAATTGCTGAAGGCTTCCTGGCCAGCATTGCCAGACCTTTGATTTTTTTTTTTTTTAATCTCAACAATTTTTCTCCATTTGTTTCCATTGACAGCACCTTCTATATATTCTATTAAGCTGATTCTTTCATTGTCTACATGAATAGTTTTGTGCAGCTACTTATCAAAGTAAATATCCCACCAGTGATTCAGTTATGGAAACCTGGCTCAGAGGAAGCTCCTGATTTTTGGGGCACCTTTCATCTCTCTAATTTTGCCTCTTTTGTTCTTCCTCTCCCTATTTTTGTCTTGAAAAAGCTCTCCAGGATCTGTGTGCCTGGGAGTTTTTTCACTCTCTGAGCTGTGCCCTGTGCCATGGGACAGGGGACAAATGCACCTTCTAGAGAAATCTGCCCCTCCTGCTCACAGAAGCCCTCTGAGTGCCCAGGTGAGATGGTGCCCAGGCTGCTTTGCTGGTGTGGAATGAAAGGGCCAGGCCAGAAAGGCAGAGGAGGGTGATGGAGGAGACAGGGCCATCTGCAGGGGATGTGTGCGAGGCTGGGGAGATGAATGTCCCTGGGCCAGTGAAGGCTGTTCCTGGAGTCACCCCAGAAGTGTCAGGGCTCTGACAGGGCTCCAGAGGGCATCCTCAGTGCCCCTCCTCCCTCCACTTTTGGGGAGTCCCACTCCCCTCCCACTCAGTTTGGGGTCCCACCACCCCTTCTGTCCCCTCTGACCCCCCTTTTCCCACTGACCGCCCCCTTCCCACCCCCCGCTCACCCGAGAGCTCCTCGCCCGCAGCCGGGGGGGCTCCCAGCACCACCAGTGCCCAGAGAAGTCCCCCCAGGGAAGGGGTTGGGTGGAGTCCTGGGTGGGCTTTGAGTATGTTTAGGCAGTCCTCCAGAGCCTGTGTGGAGGTTTAGGGGGTTCCCAGCACCTTTTGAAGTGTGCTGGGTGCCTTATTGAGGGGCAGGTGCCCTCCCAGAGCCCCCCAGAGCGGGCTGACAGGGGGGAACACAGGGGGGTTCCCATTCCCGATCCATCCCGGGGCCTGTTCTGCCCCCCCTCAAACTCGGCTCCACCCTTTGGGATTCCCCCAAGCCCCTTCCCCACTGCCCCGCAATAACCGGGACTGGGGAGAACTGGGAAGCTTTCCTGGGATCAGGAGTGGCAGCAGGGGAGGGGGGGACACACGACCCCCCCAAAATCCTCACAGGGACAGGGGGGGTCCAGGCTGGGCACGAGGCCCCGGGGAGGGGCTGCGGCCGCCGCCGGCTCAGGAGCTCTGTGGGGAGAGAAAAGGACACCGGGGTGGGGGTCCCCGGGGGGGCACAGACGCTCTGGGGGGACACACGACCCCCTGGGACCCCCCTCACCTTCTGGCGCAGGTAGAAGCCGAGCCCCAGCGCCAGGGAGACGAAGGCCAAGAGGAAGCCCCCGGCCCCTCCTTGGCAGCAATTGCTGAGGCTGATGGAGCCCGGCAGGGCCGGGGCCGCCGGCGGTGTCCGATCCCGGCAGGAAGCGGGGAGGGCCCGGCGGGGTCTGATAGAAATAAATAAAGGCAGATCTCTCTCTTTCTTTTACCCCCTGGGCAGTGACCATCAAGAGCTGTCCCTGCTTCACAGCAGAAGCTCCACACACTTCAACAAACTCTGTGGAAGAATCTGCTCTGTCAAAGTTGGCCCTGGGCTTTTATGCTTTTCCAGTGATGGATTTCCAGTCACATCTTCCCAGACCAGTGAGCAGCTGATCTGTCAAACTCTGCTTCCAAAAGCAGGATGTGTGTTGGAAGGTTGGGGAACCAGGCTGGGTTTGGCACAATTCAACACTAAACCAAGCCCTTGGCACCAGCAGTAACTCCCCACAGAGAGCTTGCAGTGCTTGCATTCTCTGATCAGATTCTTTTCCAGGTAGAACATCCTGCTACAAGGGGTCTGTTACTACCCATCCCAGAAAGGGGGGGGTAACCAGGTTCTTATTAATAAATCCCTGGGGGTGGATTAAAGTGAAACGACACTGAATAATCAGTGTTTGAAAACATATGTATGTAGGGTTTATGTTAGAACAATTTCATTTCAAAGGTAAACAGGTATGTTTCCATTTTGGGTGTTATCATCTCTATCTCTCATCTATAGCAATATGGCATAAAGAGAACCTTTAGGGGAAAATGCATAAGTAGAGAAAGGAAAGACAGGATAAGGGTGAGGGAGAGTAAGGGAAAGCAAAGCTGAGAGTGGAAAGATGTCTATAGTCACTGCCCACGGGGTCCAGCGATGGAACTTGGGAGTTGCAGCTTCCATGTCTGTCAGTTGAAGTGGTGGCCTTGATCCATTGGGGGTGGGGGAGGGAAGCCCCCACACTCCAAGAAGTTCTGAGTTATTATATCCATGGATGGTGTCCCAGGCCGTGCCTCGAGCCTCCAAGGTCTGCTGGGCCTGCGCAGAGTTCCCGTGAGGGGCCTGGTAAACACGACTCTTCTCGCCTTTTCAGGGCTTGACACCTTCAGCAGCACTGGCAGGGGGGATGGGTCCAGCTGCCTCTTCCCAGCCTGCAAAAGTGCCCTGGCAATCCTAGAATGTGTAAATCATTGTGGCAGTTTGAGACCCTCAAAAATCCAATTTCCAAGTCCTAGCCCCCCCCCAATTTGTTTCAGTGTGAGAGGGTTTTCAGACAAAACACAGCTCAGTATGGGGGGAAAGGAATTATATTACAGTTTATTACTTACACAAATAAATACTATAATACATTATATACACAATTCTAACTATCTCTCCTATGGAAAAGCAATATATTTACATTAGATCAAATCCCTCCTTTCCCTCCAATAAAAGTTCTGAAGGGAAGATGAAAAGATCCTTTCCACTTTCAGGGCAGCAGTGTCTCTCCTCTTCAAGGCAGCAGTCGCAGCTGGATTTGTCGTAGCTGGAAAATCTCTCTCTCTCTCCGTTAAAACACAGGGGGCTTCTCTCACCCCTTGGCCCTTCAGCTCCAGCCCAAGGTCTCTCTCCCATGGACTGCGAAAGCAGGGACAAGGCTCACCTCTCCACAGTCATATCACGGGGTGCTAGGCACCCATGACAGTCCCTTCCTCAGGGGATTCAAGTTCCTCCTGAGTTTAGGGCTTTCAGTTCAGTTTTTGCCCCAAGTGTTCTAGCAGAGCTCCTTTGCTCCGTCTCAAACTGTCAGCATGGTGAAGGGGGGCAGGAAGGCCTCTTCCCCCCTCCACATTCCTCCTGGCTGTCCTGGTCCAGCTCCAGGACATCTCTGAGCTTCTCAACTTCTCTCTCTCTCTCTCTAGTTGCTGCTGCATTTCAGGACTCCCTTCAAGTGGAAGTCTACCCCCTCCTTCCAAGAGGGATCTCAAAGGGTTTGGAGAAATAAAGCCAGGCTCACCCCAAACAGTCTCTGCTGAGCCTGGTGCTCTGTCTCTCCATCGGGCATCTCTGTGTCTCTCAGCTTGGCTCTGTGCCACCTCGCTCCTGCTGACTGTCTTCTTGGCTCTCAGCCACAGCTCTCTGTTCGGTGCTGTCTCTGCCGCCGCTCCTGCTGCCCACTCACAGTGGAGAAAAACTCCCTCAGCTCTTGGCCACAGTACTCGGCCCAGTTTAACACTGTTCCGAGTTTCTACAGCCCCAGCCAGGGGGGGGCTTGGCCCCCAGCGGGGCTCCCTGGCCCCTCTCTCTCCTCGTGGTCTCAGACTGTGGCTACTGCTCTTCTTTCAGCTACGTAATCTCTTCTTTTCCGGCCTGTTGTGATATGTTTAATTTTGCAGGGGTGCTGATTGGGTTAACACCAAGAACACCACCTGCTGGGGTTAACCACTTTCCAGCTCCAGGGGAAAACCCTTTTTAACCCAGGACAGTCATGAACCATTTCAGTCTCTGACACTCCTCACCTTGGCCAGTCAGTTCCTGGGAACAGCCCTGGCAGCGCAGCCCCCAAGGGCACACGATGTGCTGGGGGCTGGAGAGGACCCTCCTCAGCCTGGGCAGCAGGGCTGCGGGGGGGGATTCCCTGACCCTCCCCAGATGGGCCCTTCCTGCCCACCAGCTCCTGCTCCAAAGGGCTCCCACACACCCTGGGCCACTTGTCCCACTTGGGCACTGGAGCTGCCCCAGGGCATCTCTGGGCAGTGGCCAGCTCTGGGACTGCTCTGGCAAGTCATGGCCTGAAGCCACGAGTGTGGAATTTAGGAAATAGTTGAAATCTCTGCAGAACAGAACTCTTGGTGACTGCTGAAGGCTTCATGAACAACATTGCCACATCTTTTCTTTTTTTTTTTAAATTCATCAATTTTTTGTAGGCGAACACCAGGACTGTGAGACTTGGAAAGAGCAGCTTTAGACACGAACCCGCTGCAGCAGCGACTTCCGGGATCGAGCAAAGCAGAAAAACAACGGCCACTTGTGTTATTTATTGTAGGGGTTGCCCCCCCTGAGCTGTGTATTTTTCCTGACCCACGGGGGTCCCGGGTGTCAGCCATGATGTTACCTGAAAGCTGGGACTGCTCAGGGCTGGAGCGTGGCCCCAGCACAGCCTCTCCCACAGAAGGACAGGGCAGAGGGGCTCTGGGCTGTGGGCAGCGAGGGCCAGCTGGGCTGGCAGGCAGCTCCGGGGCTCCTCTGGGGCTGTCAGAGAGGGGCTGTTCCCGGGCCCTTTGGGCTTCTGGGGGCTTCTTTGGTCTGATTCTGTAGAAGAGACACAGAACTGAGGCAAGAGCAGCAGGACTACAGCTCCTGGCCCCTCAGATGGACCAATGCGGCCGCTCAGCTGGGCTGTGCCAGAAGATGACAGCTCCCAGCATGCTGAGGAGCCTGGCCCTTCCAGCTGGATCCCTGGGGTAGTTTAGTCTAGGCCTTCCTTGGTGAATCCAAGGAATCTCCCTGGGTGCCATCCTCCCCACTTCATCCCTAAGCCCCCCCAGGACTCCGCCAGCCTGGCAGGGCCACTCAGCCACCCCTGGGGCAGCTCAGGGTGCCTGCAGGGGCCTGGGGTGCAGCAAAGGCCTTGGGAGGGCTCCTGAGCAGCCCGGTGCTGGAAGAGCTGCTGAGTGGGGAAAAGCTCTTGCTGGTCAGTGGGAGAAAGAGAAAAGGTAACAAAAACCATAGTTTCAGTTAAGCTTGAGTAAACGTTATGCATTTAATGTGACTGAAGGGCTCTGAGGCCAGACTCTGCAGTGTGGGGACAGGAAAGGGATGTCCTGGGGGCACGCAGGGCTGTCTGAACATGGGGCTCCTTGGGATGTCCCGAGGAGACATGAGAGCAAAGTGGGGCCTGGAGACACTCTGAGGGCAGCTGAGTGCCAAGGGCTGAGGCTGGCCTGTGTCCCCAGGGGCACCCTACCTGTTCCAGCCTGCGTGGTGGCTCCCTGGGACCCGTTGTTGGGGGCAGGTGCCATGTCAACAAGCACTGGGACCTGTTGCTAGCGGCCGGCAGCGTGTCACAGAGGGGCCCTTTGTGACACCCACTGCAGCAGGTGTGCTCAGCACGACCGTGGCCCACGGTGGGTCAGTGTCCGTCAGGACGGCGACCGGACAGGAGAGGAGTGCGGTGCTGGCGAGAAGCCCCCGACTGCAGTCCACGTCTTGTCCACGACCCTTGGTGGCCCCGTGGGAACTTGGTGTTTTGCTGAGGCGTTTTGCCGAAGCGTTTTTGCCTGAGGCATTTGGGCCGAGGCCTTTTGGCTGAGGCGCTTTGCCTGAGGCACTTTGCCTTGGCCTTTGGGCTGAGGCCTTTTGCCTTGGCCTTTGCCTGAGGCACTTTGCCTTGGCCTTTTGGCTGAGGCCTTTTGCCTTGGCCTTTTGGCTGAGGTGCTTTGCCTTTGCCTTTTGGCCGAGGCACTTTGCCTTGGCCTTTTGGCTGAGACCTTTTGCTGAGGCCTTTTGCCTGAGGCACTTTGCCTGAGGCGATTTGGCCGCGGCATTTTTCCCGAGGGTGTTTGACTCCACCATTCGGACGCCCTCCGTAGGCAGGCTCCCCTGTGTTCTTTGATTCACAGGATGGAGAGGAGACCCCCCGCCTGCCCCAGGCAGGCCTGGATGGAAGACAGCTCTTCCCAGGAGAGCCGCTCTCCAGGTCTGCAGCTTCCATCCTCCTACGAGGTGACCACCATGCAGCCCCTCAAGCTCGGTGAGTGAGGGGCCCTGTGGGGCTGGGCAGGGCTGGGGCCCACCAGCACACCCTGTAGCACACTGGGATCCCACTTTCTTGGCCAGCTGACAACGGGGGTCCCCAGGGTCAGCCATGATGTTGCCTGAAAGCTGGGACTGCTCAGGGCTGGAGCATGGCCCCAACACAGCCTCTCCCAAAGAAGGACAGGGCAGAGGGGCTCTGGGCTGTGGGCAGCGAGGGCCAGCTGGGCTGGCAGGAGGCAGCCGTGCTGTGGGAGCCTGGGCCTTTCCTGCCTGTCTGCCATTGCCTTCCTCAGCCCGGGGCACTGGGGCTTTCCCAGGCATGGCAGCTCCTCTGCCGGGCACCCTCCAGCCAGGAGCTGCAAGGGAAGGCCGTGCCAAGGCAGTGGGCAGAGAGCTGGGTTGAGGCCAGATATCCTCTGCCCCCTCCTCTCGCTGGACCCTCTGCAGCTCTCCCTGCTCTTTCCCCCCTTAGATGCCAGCTGGTTGCCCATCTACAAGGAGGAGCAGGAAGCTGTTGATTCCATCCTGGCCTTTGTCACCAGCTCCAACAAGGTAACTGGGGCCAGCTGGAGGGCGGCTGTGCTGCTGTCTGCTGGCAGGGGCTGTGCTGCCCGGTTGCTGGAGGGGTGCTGGCAGGGCAGGGCTGCTTCTCCTGCAGGGTACTGCACCCCCAGTGCTGCGGTCCCACTGGCTGTGTCCGCCCACTCACAATCCGTGTTTGTGTCTCTGTCCCCCGGCTGGCAGGAGGAGAGAGACAAGGCCACATTTCTTCGGAGCATCTCCGTGCTGTGCCGAAGCGCCTTGAAGCACGGCCTGACCCAGGGCCTGGATCTGTTCTGTGACATGTACCAGCTGGCAGAGAACATCAAGGTGAGGGCACTCTGGGCAATGTGGCAAAGGGAGCAAAGCCCCCTGGCACAGGCAGCCTGTGTGGACAGCGCTTGGGCGGGTCAGGGACTGGAGGCCCTGGGTGCTGGCAGCTGCCAGCAGGTGCCATCCTGGTTGTGCTCTGCAGGCGCTGCTGGAAGAAGAGCCAAGGGACCACCTGTGCACAGACCTTCGGCATCTTTCCATGCTGGCTCTGGAGAAATTGAGGTACCTGCCCATCCGTCATGGACCCCCTGGCCCAGAGGTCCGATGCCACCCGCACGAGTCATCGAGGGGCTGCTCCCAGCACCCGTGTGCAACCAGTGTCCTGCCCTCTCCCTGCAGCTTGGTGGACACAGCGCTGGAGGGCAAAGCCAAAAGCCTCCTCCGTGCGTGTTTCTCAAGTGTCTTCTGGCTGCCTGCAGAGAAGGAAATGCCAAAAGCAGACCTTGCCCTCTATATGAAGGTAAATGCTGGCTAAGCTCCAGAGGCCTCCAGCCCCTCTGACCTTCTCCCTGGCTATCCCATGCTGCCACAGGAGCGGGATCCCAGGCAGGGCAGGGTCTTTCCCACCCTCATGCCTCTGTCCTTTTCCCATGGGCCTGGCCGCATCCTGTGCCATAGGCTGCTATGCCCTCTAAGACTGTCTATGTCCATGTCTCTCCAGGGAAGTGTGGGCATCCTCCTCCTGTGGCACAGGGGGTTCAGATGGCTCTCCTGGGGCTGGGAAGAACAGTAGAATGACTGCCACTGCTCTCTGTGTTCCTTGCAGACCCTGAACTCCATGGACAGCATGCTGAGGACAGTGGTGCTCAGCTTTCCTGCCTCTCGAGTCAGCAAGGAGCTGCAGGGCATCTTGGAGGTCTGGCACAAGCAAAACGGGGGGGAGTCCCAGAGCTGTTCCTCAGCCTGGAGGGGAGGGTTTGCCCACTGCTGGCTGAGTGGTGCCCAGAGCAGTGCTGAACAGGCAGAGTGCCCTGCGGGGAGGGTGCCCACCTCCTGTGGGGAAGCTGGGGCAGGCCCCAGGCTCTTGTGGAGCACAGGGGCTGCAGAGGGTGGCACCTGCCCTCCTGCCTGGCCATGAGGTTGGCTCTGGGCCTGTGTTCCCGACCTGGGCAGGAATCCAGGGGCAGACACCCCATTGCAGACTTTGCTGGAGGGGAGAGGAAGCCTTGAGGGATGGGGCGAGCACGGCCCAGCAGTGAATCTGTGCTGCTGGTGTTGGAGTCTGCTCCCAGGGCTCACCCGCTGCTTCTCTTGTCCCAGCTGCTGCTGGACTTCACCAGATGCGAGAGAGAGGCTGTGAGGGAGAGGGCCATGGCAAGGATCGATGTGCTGACCCGTGTGCTGTCCGACTATTCCACTCTGCAGGTAAGGACCAGGCCCCCTCCAGCCAGGCCATGCCCCCATCCCTGCTGCTCTCCATGCCAGGGCTGCTGCCCACATGGCTGCTCTGAGAGACGGGGACGCAGGGCTCTGCAAAGCCTGCACTCTCCAGGAATCCAGCCCTGGGCAGACTTTCGAGTGGGGGGCTTTGGCACCACCTTTGTGCCCTCAGCCCTTCTGCTCATGCCTCCCTCAGCCAGGCCCATGCCAACGTCGGAAGAGGCACTGCTGGACCTGTCTGCTCTGGGGAGATCCAGCTCCCGCTCCTAGGAAAGCTGCTGGGGCGTCTCATCCTTTTCCGGTTCTCTGAGGAGCAGACAAGCTGTGCAGCTTTCCATGCTCTTTTTGCCCTGGCTGAGTTCATCTGTAAGTAAAAAAGGCAGAGCAGTGGTGGGCTTCATCTGCTCTGTCTCCTGATAGATCTGCTTCCTGACCTCCTTTGCCCCTCCCAGCTGCTTCCCAGAGCTTCCCAGCTGCCACTTTGCTGCAGATGCTGAGTGCTCTGCTCAAGGCCAGGATCTGTTTGCTGCTGCTCTCCTTCCTCCCCTTCCTTTCAGGATCTTGCAGCCCACTGGTTTGTGGGCCCCACAGGCAAAGCCCCTCTAGACTTCCCTGTCCCAAAGCCACGTCTTCCCTGGTGGGGAAGAGCAGATCCCCCACCCTGACTGGTCCCTCCAGTGCCTGTAGCAAGAAGCTGTTCCTGATGCCCTCCTGAAATCCTGGACTGCTCCTTTCCTGCCCCCTTAACAGCAGATGCCAGGGAGGTTTGGTGAGCTTGCTGGCAAAGCTGCTCTGCCTTCCTGACTCTTGTGTGTTTGCCCCGGTGTTTAGTCGAATCCAGGCTAAAGGACAGAGCAGACCAAGTCCACTGGGAAGCCGTGACCACCTCTGCACTGTGTTCTCTGAGCGCCAGGGACTGTGCCAAGGTAAGGAGCTGCGCCCTTGCTGGGACTCCTGTCCGTGGCACCAGCAGGGCACTGGTGTGAGCCAAAGGACCCCGCAGCAGTGGGGCTGGCGTGCCCTCAGCTCCCTGGGGAGAGGGTTCCCGCCGTCCTTGAGCAGGGACAGCACAAGGGCTGCACTCCAGTGGCCCAGCAGCAGCTTCAGCCCCAGTAGGAGCTCCAGTGCTCCTGGTCACCAGCATGTCCCTGGTTCTCGGTGGGGCCAGCAGCCTGTGCCCATGAACCCTCCTCCCCAAGCAGGAGGGCCCTCTCTGCTCATCTTCTGCCATGCAGGGACTGCAGGCACTGCTGCCAGCTTTGCTGTGGGCACTGCTGTCAGCAGTGGTGGGCACGTCCGGCCAGGGCCCCTCGAGCTGCTCAGCCAAGCAGCACCATCAGGGCTCTCAGCGCGACACGTCTTCCTTCCTTGCTGCCATAGACCTTTGGAAAATACCTGCAGTCCCACGAGAGGACAGACGTCATCCTTGTGGCCATCGAGGCCATGGGAGATGCCAGCATCCTCGACCAGCAGGTGCCCAGCAGCCTGCTGGATGTGGCCTTGGAGGACCCGGACGTCTGGCTGACGGACGTAAGTGGCCTGTGGCTGCATTGTCGTGCCCTTCAGCCCTCTGGGGTCTTGTTCCTCCCTG
>NW_024105154.1:0-45101 GCF_003945595.2 Pipra filicauda | reverse complement strand
GGAGGTGCTCCAGGCAGGGTCTGTGATTTTCTCTGAAAGTTGGAGAACAAAAACAGGATTCCACTTGGGTTGTTCTTCAGGTTGTTCATAAAAAAAGCAGGAGCTCGTTGTCTCAAGGACTTGCACAGCTCCGAGGGGTTTTCAGTCCCAGCCCCCCAGGTCACCCCCCAAGGTGCTGGACGGCCCCTCAGACCCACCTGAGCCCACCCCCCATGTGCCCACCCTGTGCAGGGCAGCTCAGGGAGCCCCTGGGAGAGGGGATGGTGCCTCTGGACCTGCCTCCCGAGGGGCTTCTGCCACCCCTGGGGGGCACAGAGGGGACAGGGGCACCCTCAGCTCCTCCTGCCACGAACTGAGCTGGGACAACAGCCCGAGCTCCCGGGGCCTGGGCAGGTCCTGCTCCATCCTGGGGCTTTGCCTGGATGCTCCTGTGCTCCTCAAATAAAAACACAAAAAGCTCATAATCCCCCAAGGGCCCAGCAGTCACAGCTCTCCTCAGCAAAGCAAAACTGGTTCCATAGGAGTGATTTGTGGAATATTTATAAGGAAAAAAAGTCAAAAAAACAGACCAAGGAACAACTGACAGAGATGAAAATACCTGTGGAAGCTGCTGTTGAGTCACTGGCAACTGCAAAGTGGTTCTATACTTACTAAAACTATATAACCCCCCATCAATGCCCAGCAGAAATTGTTGGCATCACTAGTGTAAATAAAATTATTACCAGGCTGGTACTTCCCCAGGTGAGGACCCTCTGTCTGTGTTTGCAAAGGGAAAACCCCAAAGGATGATTTTTTTCCTGTCCCAATGCTTGAATTTTTATAAGGTTTAATTGATGCTGTGTTTTGTTCCTGTTCCCAAGCCCCAAATTCCTCCTGGTGGGGCAGCCCCGCCGAGCTTTGCAGCCGGGAAACCCGATCTGGGGTTTGCTCCCTGTTCCTCAGGTGCTTGAACACAGCAGAGGGGCAGCGGGACCCCTCCAGCCCCGCCCCAAGAGCCCGTGGGGGCAACTCCCCGGGCAGCCCGAGGGACAGCGCCAGGGCGGCCGTCAGGGCCCCGAGGGGACAGCGGGGACAGCGGGGGGGCTGCGGCGAGGCCCCCCCACGGCTCTGGAATGGCAGATCCAGAATGGGGGTGGGGAAGGGGTGCGGAAAAAAGGGGGGGCTCGAGAGCACCGGTCACCCCCCACCCCCAGAGCCCGAGGCAGGGTGTCCTGGGGCAAAGCCCTGGTGAGACCCCCAAACCCCTGCAACCCCCCCTGCACAGGGGGATGCAGGGACTGGGAAAGGGATTGCAGGGGTTGTGGAGCTGGATACGGGGGTGCAGGGGGGTCCTGGAGCTGGGGAAGGAGATGCAGGGGGGTCTCAGTGCCCAGGAAAGGGGAATTCAAGGGGAGCCCAGGGTCAGGGGAAAGGGGGCTCCCCCCGGGATGGGGGTCCCGGGGGGGCACACACGCTCTGGGGGGGACACACGGCCCCCGGGGACCCCCCTCAGCTCCTCCCGCGGGCGGAGGCCGAGCCCCAGCCCAGGGAGACGAAGGCAAAGACGGAGCCCCGACCCCCATCAGCATCTTGGGGGGGTGGGGGGGGCAGGACCCGGGAAACGTTGGTGGCTGCTGGGAAGGGACTGGGACGGACTGGGATGGACTGGGACAGGCTGGGACAGACTGGGACACTGGGATACACCGGGACCAGGACTGGGACCCCTCGGGACCAGGACTGGGACCCCTCGGGACCAGAACTGGGGCAACGGGGATCATACTGGGAGCAACTGGAACTGTCACCAAACGGGAATAAAACTCTGTCACTGGAATGTCAGGATTAGAAAGCGGTTTTATTTTTTTCGGCACTGGGTGCGTGGGTGGGGCTGCGGGGGTCTCCTCCCATCACCCCCACACTGGGCTGTCTCACAGCCTGGTTTCTGTGGATGTAACTAATACATGTGCATTACACTTCCCCAAACTCATGCATATGTACTAAACACTCCCACAGATTCTCTCACACATTTGAATCAGTTTCCAGAACTCATTTACATCAGAGTAGGGGTCTCTTGAGGGTCTCTGGTGGCCCTTTGGGGAACATCCCTTCTCCAAATTATCCTTCTTTGGTCACAGGCCTGAAAAACCAGTTTCTTCTTCTGAAATGCTTCCCAGCTCTGGGGGCTGGCCAAGATACTCCTCCTTATCAGTGGTGCTTTTCCCGGCATCAGACCTGGTCCGGGGGGGATCGGGGGTCGTTCCCAAGCGGCTCCGCTCCGCCCTCGGGCCCCGCTGGGGCCGCCCCGCAGTTCCCAACCGGCTCCGCCGCACGGCCCGGGCCCCGCGTGTCCCGCTGCCGCCTGCCCGGCCCCGCCGAGCCCAGAAACGCCGCCAAATGGCTCAGAGGGACCAAAAACCCTTCCCGTGGGCAGCCAGGGGCGCGGGGGGTCCCTGTGAAGGCCCTTCCCCTCAGTCACTGCTGGGCACCCGCCGCCCCCGCCCCGAGCCGGGGCCCTTCCCAGCGCTCCCAGTGTGCCCAGCCAGCCCCGAGCGCCCCAGGGAGGGCTTCAGCTGGGCACGGCACACAGGGGCTGCTGGGGGGTCCCACCTCACTGCGGGGCCCTTGGTTCTTCCCGGGCTGGGCAAACCCGGCGGCTGCAGTTTTGTGCCACAACTCTGTCCCCTCCTGCGCTCGGCCCACGGGATTCGGGGCCGTTTTCCCTTTTGGGGCAAATAAATCCGAGGTGTTGAGCACTGACAGGACGCAGCAGCCCTGCAGCCTGCGGAGCCCAGGCTGGCCTGTGCCTGGCAGAGTGTAGTGGTTTGAACCTTGTTTTCCCCAGAGGCTAAGAGAAGTGGTAGACCCCAAGGGGTGGAAACCCCTGGAAGTTTTGAAGTTCTGCCCAATGGGCGCTCCTGCAGAAATGTAAACATATCACAACCAGACCGGAAGAGATGGGTTGTAGTTTGGTTGTTGTAGGAGAGGTGGTCATGTTGTAGAGCCACGAGGAAGGGGCTCTAAGCCCCTTGGGCCCTCTGGGGCCTCCCAGCCCTTGGCTGGGGGGCTGCAGGGACCCGGAACAGCATAAAGCTGGGCTAGGTGCCTGTAGTTATGCCGGGAGATGTTTTCTCCATGGACGCAGAGCAGCAGCCGACGCTGACCAGAGAAACGGTGGCAGAGAGCCAGAGATAAGGACCTGAACCAGAGGAGCAGCAGAAACAACATGCAGCACCAGAGAAAAGACTCCTGGAAGGAGAGCCGAGGAAAGGAGAGCCAGCAGCTGAGAGCTACAGAGTTCTTGGGGGTAAGACTGATATCAACCCCCCAAAACTCCCTTGGAGACCCCTCTTGGAGAAGAGGGACATAGACTCCTATTAAGGAGAAAAGTTTTAGACATGCAGCACTGGAGAGAGAGGAGCTGAGAAGCTCAAAAGAGTATCCTGGAGCTGGACTGGGACGGCCAGATGGAATGCAGGGGGAGTTGACCTTGGCTCCCCCCTTGCACTGCTGCTACGGTGGCAGCCTGAGAGACAGGGCACAGAGGCCCTGCAAGAGATACCAGACCGTCACGAAGACCCCCCTGTGTCTCGTGATATGACCGTGGTGAAACGACCTTGTCTGGGGTTACGAAGCCCACGGAAGACCCCTTTGCCTGTGTCAAGGGGGCCGAGGGAGAGTTTGGATACCTCCCATGTGAGTGCTGGCAGAAAGCCAGCTATCAGCTGCTGCATGTGGAGAAGACAGACAGACTGCTGCCTCAGAAGATGCTGCTGCTTAAGGACTGGAAGGGATCTGTCCTTCTTTCCCTCCTGGACTTTTATTTGGAGGGGAGAAGAGATCTGATCCATTGTAAATACTATATGTCATGGTAGAGATAGTTGTGATCATGTGTATAATGTGATGTTATATTTATTTGTACAGTCATTGTAATATATTCCCTTTCCCCCACTTTGAGTCTGGTGTGTTTTGTCTGGAAAAAACCCATCTCACATTAGGTTGAGATGTGGGAGGGGGATGGAGCTAGGGAATTGGATTTTGGGACTATCTCAAACCATGACACCCACACAAAAGAACCAACCAGCAGATCCACATTCCAAACTGAAGACCCTCCAAAGGCTGTGGGGGGGTGTGGGGTTTTTTTAACTCTCTCCTCAGAAATGGGAGGCACTGCCTGGAGGATGCCACTTGTCCCTGCATGGTCCCAGTTGCTCCCAGTATGATCCCACTATGAGTCCAGTCACCACCAATGATCCCAGTAAATTCCAGACACTTCCAGTGGATTCAATGAATCCAGTTTGATCCCAGTCATCCCCAGTATGGTTGCAGTCCCTCTCCCATACTCCCAGTATTATTGCAGTCATTCCCAGTCTGGTCCAAGTATGAACCCAGCAGGGGCCCAGCTGCTCCCACTCTGATCCCAGTTGCCCCCAGTGTGGTTGTTCCAGGATGGATCAGGAATGGGGACCCCTCTGTGCCCCCCCCTTGTGTCACCCTGTTCTGGGAGAGCTTTGGGAGGACATCTGCACCCCAACACGGCATCCAGCGCATCCCAAAGTGTGCTGGGACCCCCTTAAACCACCCCACAGCCCCCAAGGAACCTCCAAACCAACTCAGAGTCCACCCAGAACTCCACCTAACCCTTTTCTGGGGGGACTTTCATGGGCTCTGGTGTTACTGGGAGCCTCCCCTGGCTGCACGTGAGGAGCTCTTGGGTGAGAGGGGTGTTGGGAAGGGGGGAGGTCGGTGAGTCAGAGGGGATAAAAGGGGTGGTCGGACCCCAAAGTAAGTGGGAGGGGAGTGGGACCCCCCAAAAGTAGAGGGTGAGGGAGACTGAGGGTTGGGGGCTGATGGGAAAGGGGTGGGAGAGGTCAGAAGAGGGGGGAAAAGGGGAGGGTGGGACTCCCAAACTGAGCATGAGGGGGCTGGGGATTGGGGGAATGATGTGTAAGGGGTGGGAGAGGGGGAAAAAGTGGGGATTGGAAGCTGAAAGTGATCCTCAGGGGCCTGGGGCTTGAGGGGACCATGGAAAATTGGGAGGAATAGGGAGAGGGGTGGAAAAGGGGGGGTGGTCTGGAGGGATGGACGGTCCCATGGGGGTCTTTGGGCACTGGGGGTTGGGAAAGGGGGGTGGTCCCCCTGAGCTCCCAGATTACTCTGGGGTGCTGGGGGCTGCTGGATCCAATCTCAGCCTTGCATTGTGCCAACAGTTGAAATTTAGAGCAATTCTAGAGGGGGGACTGAACCATGTTTGTCCCCCAGGCTTTAATGATGGCAAATCAGATCTATTGATAGAAAATGAATTATTTATTTTTGCAAATGATGACACAAAAGGTTTTCATCAGAATTATTTAGTGAACAATAGAAACACTAAAACTACCAGTAGTACAGGATAAGGTAGGACAGGGCACTACACTAAAGCAATTGTTGAAGCAATTCTACTAAAGGTGGCAAACAAGCAATAATTCTTAATTAGAGATGGATGGAACTCCCCCAGACCAGCGCTGGTGGGGAGATCTCTGCTCTCAACCTCCAGCAGTGACCTTGGGGGGTCCCCAGCCAAGGCAGGAATCTCCACACACCCCCAAGAAGGGTTCTGTTGGAAGAAGCTGCCCCTGGCAAAGGGGACTGGCCCTTTCTGGTAGAAACCCAGGGACTGACAGTCCTTGGACTCCAGGGGTTCCCTCACCATCAGGGGTTTCATTTGGGGTCAAACCAGTCTGGGGTCCAACATCTCCTGCCTTGTCCCGGCCCCCTCTCAGCTCAGCACTGACCCCTTTGCAAATGGGGCATTGTCTTGGTGCCATTGCAGGGGGGATGTCCTGCCCCAGTGTCCCAGTGTTCCTTTAATTGCCAGAGGCCCTGCAGTGTCCCAGTGGCCCCTTGATTCCATGACCTTCTGAAACACTTCAGGGTTCCTTTGGTTCCATGAGGCCCCCCTGTCACAAAGGCCCCGGATTCCATGAATTCCGCAGTGTCACAAGGTTCCTTTTTTTCCATGGGGCCCTGCAGTGTCCCAATTGTGCCTTGATTCCAGGAGTACCCAAATTCTCCCCGGGTTCCTTTGGTTTCAGGAGGTCCCGCAGTGTCCCAGCGGCCCCTTCATTCCAGGCAGGCCCAGGGAGACGAAGGCAAAGACGGAGCCCCGACCCCCGTCAGCATCTTGGGGGGGCGGGGGGGCAGGACCCGGGAAACGGCGGCGGCTGCTGGGAAGGGACTGGGATGGACTGGGATGGACTGGGATGGACTGGGAATGGACTGGGATGGAGTGGGATGGACTGGGATGGACTGGGATGGGCTGGGATAGACTGGGATGGAATGGGACACCGGGATACACTGGGACCAGGACTGGGACCCAGCAGGACCCCCCGGGAGCAGGATCTGAGCACACTGGGACCCTCCAGGACCAGAACTGGGGCAACAGGGATCCTACTGGGAGCAACTGGGACCACACTGAGGGCTACTGGGAGCAACTGGAGGCCACATAGGATATAGTGGGAGTGCCTTGGAGTCACTGGGATCATACTGGTGGAAACTGGAATGTTACTGGGGCATCTGGGAGTGACTGGGAAGGACTACGAGCATGCTGAGGGCTCTACTGGGATATACTGGGAGTGTCTGCAACCATGGTGGGGGTGACTGGGACCATACTGGGAGTGACTGGGACTACGTGAAGGGGAATTAGGACCAGGCTGGGGGCAACTGGAAGGAACTGTGAGTGACTGGATCTACAATAGAAGCAACTGGGATTGACTGGGAGGAGGGAAGACTGGGATCATACTTGGAGTGACTGGATCTGTGCTAGGGGCAACTGGGAGCAACTGGGACCATGATGGGGACAACTGGGATCATACTGGGATCACGGTGGGAGAAGCTTGGCCCATGCTGGGAGCAACTGAGACCACACTGAGGGTGACTGGGGTCATACTGGGATCATACCAGGAGTGAGTGGGATCATGCAGGAGGTGATTGGGATCATACTGGGAGCAACTGGGAATGCAATGGGTATCACTGGAAGTGGCTGTGAGCAACTGGTATCATGCTGGAAGCTTCTGGGGGCAACTGGGAATGAGTGGGACCACATGGAGAAAACTGGGAGCAACTGGGAGAGAGCAGGAGTGACTGGGATCATCCTGGGACTGACTGGGCACTGAATCCGAAAAATCGGTCCGAGAAACTGCTCAGAGACTTTTTTCTCTTTAAGTAGCCAGGTATTTGTTTATTCAACGTTGGGAGCAAGCCAGCTCACGATGGACAAACTTGCTCCAAGGCTTCACACAAAATCAGCATTTTTATACAATCTTCAGCTGGGATTAAATGCATATTCAAGTGATTCCAACATCTCTCTCTGCATATTAAGAATAGGTGGAGTATAGGTGGAGCTCAGGCGGGGCTTGGGGCGGTGCTTCTCTTGGCCCTCAATCCTGAGGGGACTTCCACTCTTCCTCCATGGCTCTGGGGGCTTCAACTCCTCTTCCTCAGCTTGACCTTCCTTCTCTTCCATTGTTCTTGACCCGCTCCCTGAAGCTTGGAAAAAGCCCTGGCTCCCGGCCTATTCCTCCTCTTCCAATGTCTCCCTGATCCTGCTGTCTCTCTAATTTATCCCCTCTAGGCCTAGGACATGTTCCTGTACTATTCTCTGAAGCTTTGCTCCAGTCAGTAGAACAGAACGAGCACAGATGGTCTTGGATGTTGGGAGCTTGTTAGCAGGCCCAAATTTCTTCGTGAACTCTTTTGGGCCTGGCCTCCTGTTTCACCAGGGACACAGCCCGGGCCCGGGTGTTCCCATTCCCATTCCAGGTGTTTGCATTCCTGTTCCAGGTGTTCCCATCCCATTCTAGTTGTTCCCATCCCATTCCAGGTGTCCCCATTCCCATTCCCCCTGTCCCCATTCCCATTCCTGGTTCCCAGGGAGGAACTGCCGGATGCCGGAGGAGGAGCCAGAATTTATTGCCCAAAGCAGGAGATTTTCACACCAAAATTAACCCCTGGTGATGTCACCACTGTCCCTGTGATGTCACCGCTGTCCCCGTGATGTCATCGATGTCCCCGTGATGTCACCACTGTCATTTCCCCTGCTGGTTTACCATTGAACCAGCACACCAGGTCTGTGCCCAACGGGGGTCCCTGTGGATCATCCAACGTGGGTCCTCCCATGGCTGATGGAGTTGGAGCAGCGGCCGAAGCTCTTCCCGCAGTCGGGGCACTCGGGGCTTCCATTACTGGTGGGTCCGTGGGTGGGAGGTCAAGGAAGAGCTCTGCCTGAAGCTCTTCCCACACTCCCCACAGTGGAAGGGCCTCTCCCTGATGTGGAGGCGATGGTGGGTGTAGAGGGTGGAGCTGTCCCACATTCCCTACACGTGTGGGGCTGTTCCCCAGTGTGGATGTGCTGGGGGCTGAGCAGCTTGGGGCTTGTGCTGAAGCTCTTCCCACATTCCAAGCACTTGTAGGGCCATTCCCTGGTGTGGATGCAACGGTGTTTGCAAAGGCTGGAGCTGTCCCTGAAGTTCTTCCCACACTCTGCACACGTGTAGGGCCTTCCCCACTGTGGATCATCTGGTGTCGGAGCAGGTGGGAGCTCCGTTTGAAGCTCTTCCCACATTCCCCACACATGTAGGGCCTTTCCCCACTGTGGATCATCTGATGGCTGAGGAGGTTGGAGCTCTGAGTGAAGCTCTTCCCACATTCCTCACACATGTAGGGCTTTTCCTTACTGTGGATCATCTGGTGTCGGAGCAGGGTGGAGATCCGATTGAAGTTCTTCCCACATTCCTCACACATGTAAGGCCTTTCCCCACTGTGGATCATCTGGTGAGTGAGGAGGTGGGAGCTCTGAGTGAAGCTCTTCCCACATTCCTCACACGTGTAGGGCCGTTCCCCGGTGTGGATGTGCTGGTGCCTCAGGAGGTGAGCACTCCTGCTGAAGCTCTTCCCACACTCCCCACACCTGTAGGGCCTTTCCCCACTGTGGATCATCTGGTGTCGGAGCAGGTGGGACTTCTGATTGAAGCTCTTCCCACACTCCCCACATGTGTAGGGTCGTTCCCCAGTGTGGATGTGCTGGTGCTTGAGGAGGTCAGTGCTCTTGCTGAAGCTCTTCCCACATTCCAAACACCTGAAGGGCTTTTCCCTGCTGGGAGGCTGCTCAGGGACCACCAGCTCGCAGCTCCGCCTCAAGCTCCGGCCGCCTTCCCGGCACACGCTGGCTCTTTCCTCCTCACAGCCCCCTGGGCTGGCTTTGGAGCCCCTCCTGCGGGGGCATCTCCGGCCCTTTTCCTCCCCGCTGCCTTCCTGCGCCAGGGAGCCCTTCAAAACGGCCTCTCCCACCAGGCTCTGCTGCCGGGATTTGTCTTCCGCGCTCTCCGGCCTCACCTCGGGGCCTGGGGCAGGAAGCAACAAGGACACGCAGGGGATTTACCTCCGGCCCACAGGGAAGCCCAAGGACATCCCCCCAACTCCGGCCCCGGCAGGACGGCCACAAAAGACAAAAGACCGACCCAAAGGGGCACTGACTTCCTCCTCACCTGCCTGGGGGGCCTGCGGCATCTTCCTCTTCCTCGCAGCCTCCTCCTCCATCTGCCCGAGTTAGGGAAGCAGAAATCCTGCTGGGGGGGAAAACAAAGGGTTAGCGCGTTGCCCAAGTCCAGCTCTAGGACTCATTGGGCATCTTGGGTATGTGAAAACCTCCAAAACACCAACATTCAGCCCAAAAACCCCTCCCAGGAGTTCCGCCTCTCTGCTCTCTGGGGTTAGGGGGGTCCCCCCTGTCTGGCCTGATGGCACTTCTGCCTGCATTGGGGGTCCCCCTTCTCCAGGCTGCCGGGGGTCCCGCGGCTCCGGGGGGTTCCCACTCTCTGGGGTCCCCTTGAGTGTTGCCAGGGGGGTCCCAGGGCTCACTTCTCCCCACTCTGCCTCCCGGGGCCGGCCGGCCCTCCTCTCTCGCCTCCCTCCCTCGCAAACCTCTTGGCGCTCTCGGCTCCCACCCCGCCTCAAGGCCCCCCCTCCTCTCCACACTCCAAGGCCTTCCCCCTCTCCGGGACCCCCGCTTAAGGGGCCCGGCGCTCCCTCTCTGCTCCCCCCCTCCAACATTCCGGGGGTCCCCCAGCTCCGGGATCGCCCCTCTCCGCTCTCCCCACTCCGCGGCTACCGCGGCTACCATTGCTGAGCCACTTTTGGCGGGTTTCCTCCTCCGGGATCCGCCCCCTGCAGCCCTTCCCCCCCTGGCCCAGCCCCCTTGGGCCCCCCTTGGGCCCCCCTTGCCCAATAAGTCTGATTATACAGACAAGCAATTGGTTTTAATCCACAAAACCCAAATGTAGAACCCAGCACCCTGGACCATGAACAAAGTGCTGTTCCTTGGGCCTCCCCCCAGTCCAAAGTAAAAGGAGAAGGAAAAACCTGCTGGTGGGAGAGTTGTTGCAGTCTGGTCAAAAGTGGTGGTTGCAGTCCAGTTCAGGATGGTGGTCTCAGGCTGGTTGAGAGCGGTGAGCTGCAGTCCTCCTCTGGATCCCACGAGTGGTAAAAAGGTTCCGAAACTCCAGGTTTATATATTCTCCAGTTCAGGCAGGAATGCCCAGTCCTCCCCTCACAGCGGGCAATTCCATAAAAGGATGTTTAGTTTTTCTTTCAGAGCAGGGAATTCCATAAAAGGCTATGAGGATGCTCAGTCCATAAAAGGGTATGAGGGTGCTCAGGACATCCCCCCCACCTGGCAGGCCTCTCCTGACAACAGTTCCTGGGAAAATGGCATGGAAGGCCAGAGAATCCACAGTTTTGGGCTACACCCATCCAGTGAGGAATCGGTCCCAGCTGTTCTAACTAGGACACTGTGTCCGTCATCGCTGCCATCATCATCATCGGCCTCCTGGGAGTCGGTGTCTGGAAGCTCCGATCCGGTAACTCCCGGGATGGGGGTCGGGAAGGGGCACGGATCCGCCCGGCAGCATTCCGGGGATCCTGTGCCACGGGTGCTGATCCTGCTTTCTTTCCATAGGTAAGAGGGAGGGCAATGGATACGACCCCGCGCCCACCAGTGAGTCCCAGCAGCGTGTGTGGATCCAGATCCTCTGGGCAGGGATCCCAGGATGGAGGTCGGGATTCCAGAGGGGAATGGGGGCCTAATGTCTGGAGTGGGATTGGAAGGGGATTCCAGCTCAGGGCAGGATTCCAGAGTGGGATCAGGTGGAACTGTGGACTGGGATCAGGGCTGGATTCTGGAGTGGGATTGGGGTGGGATGGACAGAGCAGGATCAGGTGGGATTCTGGAGCAGTTCCTACTCTCCCTGGGCTCCACAGCCGGCTCCATCCCCTGGGATGGGAACAGGGACATGGTGACTCCTTTCCCCGCTCTCATCCCAGCAGGAATCACAGCCTGAGCGATCCTGGAGCTGGATCCGCCCCTTCCCTCTCCCTGCGGAAAGGCAGGAGCTGCTGGCAGAGCTCATCCCGCTGCTCCCACCCACCCGGCCCCCCTGCGGCTCTTCCCGATGGATCAACTTCCTGCTTTTTCCCGTGTGAAACCCAGGACCACAATTATTCCTGAGGCTTTAATTTGGGTGTGAAAATCTCCTGCTTTGGGCAATAAATCCTGGCTCCCTCCTCCGGCATCCGGCAGTTCCTCTGTGGGAACCAGGAATAGGAATGGGGACAGGGGGGACTGGGATGGGGACATTGGGGACAGGGATGGGGACACTGGGAGCAGGTTGGGGACAGCAGGAATGGGAATGGGAACTCCAGGAATGGGAATGGGGACATTGGGAGCAGGTTGGAGTCACCAGGAATGGGAATTGGGACACCAGGAATGGGAATGGGGACATGGGAGACCAGGATAGGGATAGTGGGGACAGGAACGGGGACACTGGGAGCAGGTTGGCACAGCAGGAAGTGGGAATGGGGAGAGGGATGGGAACCCCAGGAATGGGAATGGGGAGAGAGATGGGAACCCCAGGAATGGGAATGGGGACAGGGATGGGAACGTGTCTCTCCAGGAGTTGGTTCAATACAAAGGTCGGTCCCTGGCTCGAGGCCACGGGAAGCCCCTTCTTTGGGAATGTCTGGGAAGCAGGTGTCAGAGGTTTGAAAGGAAGTGTTGGAATTGTTTCCCAGTGTCCCCCCCATTGCCATCTGTGTCTCCCGGGATGGGGTGGGTTGGAGCGGAGCCGCAGGCGCTGGGCAGGGGCAGTGGGGGGAGGGCGGCTCTCGGGGACACCGCGGTGGCCGCGGGGAGGGCGGGGGGTCCTTTGTTCGGGGGCTTTTAAGGTTTGTCCGGGACCGGACAGAGCGGGAGCTGGTTTTGGCCACCTTGTTCTCTTTTCCTGAGAGGAAGATTTTTCCCACCGGGACACCTCGTGGAGAGCGACCGAGAGAGAGAGAGAGAGAGAGAGAGAGAGAGAGAGAGAGAAAGAGAGAGAGAGAGAGAGAGCCCGACCCATCTGGGAGCGAGGTGTTCTGCTTTGGGGACTGCCCCTGGGAAAAGGGACTCCTTCACTGCTGGCTGCGAGCACACGGGGCTGAGAGAGCTTTGAACTGCCGGGACAGTTTCTCCCCCCCACCTGCGGATTTGGGACTTTGTTTGGTTTCTTCTGAAAGTTTTTGGTTGCACCATTTGTTGTTTATTCAGATTTTGTTAATAAAAAGCTGTTTCTTTTCCTTTTCCACACTTCCACCAGAAGTCTCTTAATTTCTAAGTTGTAATCTTGTTTAACTAAGACCCAGTACAACCAAAAATGCCGGGAAAAGGGGGATTGGGCATCCTCAGCCCCCCATCTCCCTCTTGTTTGGGGCAACTCTGAGCTCCGGGACAAGTTATCCTCTGTTTGCGGTTGCCCTGAGCTTTGGGAGCCCTGGCTGGGCACTTTTGGTGGGCCCTGAGCTCCCCCCTCCCCCACGGACCCCCCCGAACCCCCCAGCCCCGGGGCTGCCGCGGGGGCCCCCAACGGCCCTCAGCCAATCCCAAAGCGCCCACGCCGCCCGCGCCCAATCCCCGCGCGCCGCGCTGATGACTCATCAGTCGCCGGGAAGACGCCTCGAAAAAAGGGCCCCACCTGCGCCCTCAGCCAAGCCCAGCGCGCCCCAAACCCCCCAAAACGGCGCCGCCCGGCTGGTTTGGGGCTGTCAGCAGCTGTCCGGCGCTGGGCATGGAGCGTGTGCGGGGAGCTGGGGCCGTGCTGGCGGTGCTGGTGGTGCTGGGAGCCCCCCCGGCTGCGGGCGAGGAGCTGTCGGGTGAGCGGGGGGGGCAGGCAGGGGGGTCGGGTGGGAAAGGGGGGGAAAGACGGGAGAAAAGAGGGGGTGGGAGCCCCAGAAGTGAGTGGGAGGGGGGTTGGAAGGCCCGGAGTGAGTGGGAGGGTGGTGGGAGCCCCAAAGTGAGGTTGGGGGTTCTGGGGATTGTGTGGACATTGGGAAAGAGTTGGGAGAGAGGGGCAAGAGGATGTGGGAGAGCAGGCAGAGGGGTGCCCTGGGTGTCCCTGGGTGTCCCTTGATCCCTGGAGCGGTTCCCTGAGGCTCTGGGGGGATCAGATCAGCAGTGGGGGGTTCCCAACCCCCCTGTCCATCCCCGGTGGGCTGATGGAGGGGTTCCCCCCCAGCCAAGCGCCGGTGCTGGGCCGTCCGTGGGGCAGAGGGGGGTTGGAAAGGGGGGTCCGGGGTGGCCCCCTGAGCTCCCAGCCTGCTGTGGGGGGCTGGGGGATGATGGGGGGGACGGGGTACCCCCTGACCCGTGTCCTGCACACACAGGGGTGTTCCAGCACATGGCAAAGTGCGAGTGTTACTTCATCAACGGCACCGAGCAGGTGAGGTTTGTGCAGAGGTTCGTCTACAACCGGGAGCAGTTCATACACTTTGACAGCGATGTGGGGTCTTTGTGGGGGACACCCCGTATGGGGAGATGCTGGCCAGGTACGGGAACCGGATGCAATCGGATATGTCTGTCTGTCACGTATTGGCCTCATAAGTCACCAGCGTGCCTGTATCGAATGTGGATAGAGCCTTCCCAAATCTTCGTTCGCGAAGCCCAGCCATGACATGACGTGACCTGACGGGAACCGGAACCAAGAATGGATGGAGCACATACGGGCTGGGGTGGACAGGTACTGCCTGCGCAACTACAAGTGTTTCACCCCCGTTCAGCGTTGAGAGGAGAGGTGAGCATGGGGCAGAGCGGGTCCCCTCGGCCTCTGCACCGGGAATGACCCTGGAGCCCCTTAAACCCTCCCTGCGAATCACCCCAGACCCCTCAGCCTTCCCTGTGCCCATCCCGTCGCATTTTGCCAACTGTCAGTTCCTCCCAGTCCATCCCAGTCTCTCCCAGTGCCCCCCCGCGTCTCCACCCCGCTGGGACCACCGACCTCACGCCCCTCAGCCAATCCCAGCGCGTCTCTCTGATGACGCTCCAGTTGCCAGGCGGACCCAAACCAAAGACTTCCCTCACCACGACTCAGCCTCCCAGGCCCGATCGCTTCCTTCCCAGTCCACACCAGTCATTCCCAGTTCTTCCCAGACCCTCTCACTCCACTCCCAGACTCTCTCAGTCCCTTCCCAGTTGTTCTCACTTCACTCCCACATCTCCCAACTCTCTCCCCAGTGCCCCCCAGGCCATGCCCTTCTCCCCCAGTCTATTCCCAGTCCCTCCCAGTGCCATCCCAGTCCCTCCCAGTGCCATCCCAATCCCTACCAATGTCCTACAAGCCCTCTGCCCTCCCTCCCAGTGCCCCCCAGTTCAGCCCAGTGTCTCCCCCGTCCCTCCCAGTGCCCCCCAGCGTGTCCATCTCGCTGGTGCCATCGAGCTCCCAGCCCGGCCCCGGCCGCCTGCTCTGCTCCGTGATGGATTTCTACCCTGCGCCGGTGCAGGTGAGGTGGTTCCAGGATGGGCAGGAGCTGCCGGAGCACGTGGTGGCCACCGACGTGGTCCCCAATGGGGACTGGAGCTACCAGGTGCTGGTGCTGCTGGAAATCCCCCCCCGTCGCGGGGTCACCTACAGCTGCCAGGTGGAGCACGTCAGCCTGGAGCACCCCCTCAGCCGGCACTGGGGTACGGCCCGGCCCCCCCAGCACCGGGGGCACACTGGGGGCGACTGGGAGGGAGTTTGGTGGGTGCTGAGGGTGATGGGAGGGGGGTTGGAGGGTCCTAAAAGGGTCTGGGAGGGGCTGGGTGGGATCCCTGCAGGGGCTGGGAAGGGACTGGTAGGAGGTTTGAGGGACCCCCGGGTGGGCTGGGGGAGAGCGGGCCGGGCTCTGTGGGGTGCCGGGGGGTGCGTGGGAGGAGGTTTTGGGGATGCTGACCCCCCCGGCTCCCCCCAGAGATGTCACCGGACACCGTCCACAGCAAGATCCTGGTGGGGGTCGGGGGCTTCGTCTTGGGCTTGGTCTTCCTGGCGCTGGGGCTCGGCTTCTACCTGTGGGAGAAGGTAAAGGGGGGTCCCCAAATGGGGGTCGTGTTCCCCCCCTTGCTCTCCCACAGCCTCTGGGCCCCCCCTGCCCCCCCACCCCGCTCTCACCCCCTTTTCTCTCCCCACAGAGCTCCTGAGCCGCCGGCGGCCGCAGCCCCTCCCCGTGGCCTCGGGCCCAGCCGGGACCCCCCAGTCCAGCCCCTCCCACACTTTGCGGGGGTCGTGTGTCCCCCAAGCCCTGCTTTTGTTTGTATTCAAACCTCTGCCGGCTGCTCCCAGTGATCCCAGTAAAGCTTCCCAGTTCTCTGCAGTCCTGATTATTGGTGAGAACTGGAGGGGCTGTGAAAATCCCAGGAACGGGCAGTTTGGGCACTCCCAGACAAAAAGAACACTGGAGAAAGGTGGTTTGGGCACATCTAGAGCTCAAAAATCTGGGGAACAGGGAATTTGGGCACTTTCAGCTCCACAAATATTGGAAAAGAGAGGTTTGGGTGCCATCGGTGTCTGAAAAACCCAGGAACAGGGGGGTTGGGAACATTCATACTCCTAGAAACATGGGGATCTGGGCTCTCCTAGACCCTAAAAATCCCAAGGACAGGGTGGTTGGGGCACTTCCAGACCCAAAAATCTTGGAAAAGAGGGGCTTGTACACACCCAGACTCCATCAAAATCCCAGGAACTGGGGGTTTGGGCACAATCAGGGTGACAAAATCCTGGGAACAGGGGTCTCCCAGCCCCAAAAAATCTTGCAAAAGAGAGGTTTAGATTCTCCCAGAAACCCAAAATTGTGAAAAAAGAGGGGCTTGGGCACTCCCAAACCCACAGAATCCTGGATGAAGGTGATTTGGGCACATCCAGACCCCCAAAATCCCTGGAACAGGGGGGTTGGGGCGCTCACAGAGTCAGAATACCCAAATTTCTGGGAACAGGGGGAGCATTGGGCAATGTGAGCCTCCCAAAAACAGAGGAACAGGGGGTTCCCAGACCCCAAGAATCCTGGGAACAGCAGGTGTGGAGCACCCCCAGAGCCCCAAAATCTTGGTCAAAGGGCTATTTGGGCAGACCCCACCCAAATGGGGAGAAGCTCCAGGCCCCCAAAAGTCCTGGAAAGAGGGATTTGGATAGAATCAAAAATCCGGGAATTGGGCACCCTCAGCTCCTCATCTGCCTCTTGTTTTGGGCAACTCTGAGCTCCGGGACAACTTCATCCTCTGTTTAAGGTTCACTTGAGCTCCAGGAGCCCTGGCTGGGCGTTTTTGTATTTCCCTGAGCTTTGGGAGCCCTGGCTGAGCATTTTTGGTGGGCCCTGAGCTCCCCCCTCCCCCGCAGCCCACGGACCCCCCCGAACCCCCCAGCCCCGGGGCTGCCGCGGGGGCCCCCAACGGCTCTCAGCCAATCCCAAAGCGCCCACGCCGCCCGCGCCCAATCCCAGCGCGCCGCGCTGATGACTCATCAGTCGCCGGGAAGACGCCTCGAAAAAAGGGCCCCAACTGCGCCCTCAGCCAAGCCCAGCGCGCCCCAAACCCCCCAAAACGGCGCCGCCCGGCTGGTTTGGGGCTTTCAGCAGCTGTCCGGCACTGGGCATGGAGCGTGTGCGGGGAGCTGGGGCCGTGCTGGCGGTGCTGGTGGTGCTGGGAGCCCCCCCGGCTGCGGGCGAGGAGCTGTCGGGTGAACGGGGGGGGGCGGGTAGGGGGGTGGGGTGGGAAAGGGGGGGCAAGAGGGGAGAAAAGAGGGGTTGGGAGCCCCAGAAGTAAGTGGGAGGAGGGTTGGAAGTTTCGGAATGAGTGGAAGGGGGGTGGGAGCCCCAAAGTGAGGTTGGGGGGGTCTGAGGATTGAGGAGACGGTGGGAAAGGGGTGGGAGAGGGGGACAAGGGGGTGTGGGAGAGCAGGCAGAGGGGTGCCATGGGGGTCCCTGGGTGTCCCTTGAGCCCTGGAGCGGTTCCCTGGGGCTCTGGGGGGTGGGATCCGCAGTGGGGGGGTCCCCAACTGCCCTGTCCATCCTCGGGGGGCTGATGGGGTGGTTCCCCCCCAGCCAAGAGCCGGTGCTGGGGCATCTGTGGGGCAGAGGGGGGTGGGAAAGGGGGGTCCGGGGTGGCTGCCTGAGCTCCCAACCTGCTGTGGGGGGATGGGGAATTATGGGGGGGGACGGGCCACCCCCTGACCCGTGTCCTGCACACACAGGGGTGTTCCAGCTAATGACAAAGTCCGAGTGTTACTTCATCAACGGCACCGAGCGGGTGAGGCTCGTGAAGAGGTACATCTACAACCGGGAGCAGTATGCCCGCCTCGAGATCGATTTGGGGACCTATGTGGAGGACACCCTGTTTGGGGAGAAGGTTGCCAGGGAATGGAACCACCTCCCGGAATGGCGGGAGCTCAAATGGTCTGAGATGGAAAGGTTCTGCAGGCACAACTACGAATTCTCCACCACACTCCTGGTCAACCGCAGAGGTGAGCGTGGGGCAGAGCGGGTCCCCTCAGCCCCTGCCCCGGGAATGACCCTGGAGCCCCTCAAACTCTCCCTGAGAATCACCCCAGACCCCTCAGCCCTCCCTGTGCCATCCCAATCCCTCCCAATGTCCTACAAGCCCTCTCCCCTGTCTCTGCCAGTGCCCCCCAGCTCAGCCCAGTGTCTCCCCCGTCCCTCCCAGTGCCCCCCAGCGTGTCCATCTCGCTGGTGCCGTCGAGCTCCCAGCCCAGCCCCGGCCGCCTGCTCTGCTCCGGGATGGATTTCTACCCTGCGCCGGTGCAGGTGAGGTGGTTCCAGGATGGGCAGGAGCTGCCGGAGCACGTGGTGGCCACCGACGTGGTCCCCAACGGGGACTGGAGCTGCCAGGTGCTGGTGCTGCTGGAAATCCCCCCCCGGCGCGGGGTCACCTACAGCTGCCAGGTGGAGCACGTCAGCCTGGAGCACCCCCTCAGCCGGCACTGGGGTACGGCCCGGCCGCCCCAGCACCGGGGGCACACTGGCAGGGGGGCCGGGGGGAAAGGGGCAACTGGGGGCGACTGGACAGGAGACTGGGGGGGAACAGGAAGGGCTCAGGGGGCAATGGAGAGGCTGATAAGGAGGTTGGTGGGCGCTGGGAGGGCAGAGAGGGGCTTTGGGTAGTCCTGGGGGCAACTGGGAGGGAATTTGCAGGAGTGGTCTGGAAAGCCTGGAAGGAAGTTTGTGAGGTCTTGGGTTGACTGAGAGGGGTTCTGAGAAGTCCTGAGGGGGATGGGAAGGGACTGGGAGTAATTTTGGGGGGGCCCTAGGGGTGATGAGAGCGGGGATAGAGGATCATAAAGGAGATGGGAGGGGCTTGGTGGGATCGCAGAGGGGCTGGGAAGGGACTGGCAGGAGGTTTGAGGGACCCCCGGGTGGGCTGGGGGAGAGCGGGCCGGGCTCTGTGGGGTGCTGGGGGGTGCGTGGGAGGAGGTTTTAGGGGTGCTGACCCCCCCGGCTCCCCCCAGAGATGCCACCGGACACCGTCCGCAGCAAGATCCTGGTGGGGGTCGGGGGCTTCGTCTTGGGCTTGGTCTTCCTGGCGCTGGGGCTCGGCTTCTACCTGCGGGAGAAGGTAAAGGGGGGTCCCCAAATGGGGGGCATGGCCCCCCCTTGCTCTCCCACAGCCTCTGTGCCCCCCCTGTCTCCCCACCCCACTCTCACCCCCTTTTCTCTCCCCACAGAGCTCCTGAGCCACCGGTGGCCGCAGCCCCTCCCCGTGGCCTCGAGCCCAGCCGGGACTCCCAAACCCTGCCCTGATTTGGGGGGGTCGCCTGTCCCCCCCATCCCTGCTTTTGTTCTCACCCCACCCAGCTGTTCCCAGTGTTCCCAGTAAAGCTTCTCAGTGCTCTGCAGTCCTACTCACTGGAGAGAAGGGGCTGGGGGTGACTTGGGGGGAAACCGCGGGGGGAGCAGAGTTTGAGAGGGGCAGAACCAGCCCCAGGATGGATCGGGAATGGGGAACCCCCTGAGTCCTCCACGTGTCACCCTGTTCATGGGGGGGTTGTGGGGGCATCTGCACCCCAACAGGGCACCCAGCGCACCCCAAGAGGTGCCAGGACCCACGTAAACCCCGTAACAGAGGTGCTGGGAATCCCAAATTCAGTGGCAGGGGAGTGGTACCCCCCAAAGGAGGATGGGGGTGAGACAGGACTGAGGAGTGGAGAATGATGGGAAAGGGGTGGGAGAGGTCAGAAAGGTGGGGAAAAGGAGGATGTGGGACATCAGCCCATCCCCAGCTCCCTGCACACAGTGAAGCTTCCCAGTTCTCTGCACTCCTGGTGACTGGGGAGAAGTGGGGGGGATTCAAAAATCCTGGCAACAGGAGGGTTTGGACACTCCCTGACCCCGAACTATCACAAAAGAGGGATGTGGACACCCCTAGACTCCAGAAATCCTGGAACAGGGGGGTTTGGATATTCTCAGACCTTAAAAATCCTGGGAACAGGGGGGGTTGGACACTCTCAGAACTACAAAATCCTGGAGAAAGGTGGTTTAGGCACATGCCGTGTATCAGGGAGGGAAAAGGTCCCAGAGATACTGGAAGGTGAAAAACTAGACACCGTTGCTACTTAGGAAAGTAACTATTTATTATGAAAGGTGGCTAACAGTGAAAACATAGGCACTCAAGAGAAAGGGATTAGGGAGGAGAAAAGTGAACAAAAAGACCCTAAAAGGAAGGCACAGCACCCTACTCACCCAGGTGTCACCTATAAGAGAGTCTTACCCACTCTAACCACTTCTGAAGCCTCTCTGCAGCAGCTGCGTGTTCCGGAGGGCTGGCAGGCTCCCACTCCAGCAGGCGTCCCCGCTAAAAGCAACTTGGTCCTTTGTGTAGAGCCGGCCCCCAACACGGAAAACGTGTCTGCTTTCATACAGTTCATTGAGCACACCTGCCCGGGGAGGGGTGGCCAGCACCGCCCCGTCAGGGGTTCCCAATCCCACCCCCTTGGTTATGTCAGTGCCCCCCTTCTGTGCATGGGTGAGAACTTTGGAAATCCCCTCACGCAGGCACAGTGAGTCCTGGGGGTCTTTCCCAATTGAGTCTGGGTCGAGCCTTCCTCACCTCATCATCACTTTCTCCTCCAAATGCCCTTGACGAGCCAGTAACCAATCACAGGAGACCAATTAAAACAGTTTATACAGAAGTTCTCCCTCCAAGGGCAAATTTAGTGTTTTATCAGTGAACTTGGCAGGAAGAACTGTAAACTACTGCAGGTGGCTAAGGCCAAACACAGACCAAAAATATCATCACAACTCCATCCCAGTACAAGGGCTCTGAGACAGAGAAGGGATGAGAGCCGGGTACAGGCTTGGGAATTACTGGGAGGGGAAAGGGATGTCGAAGAACAAGTCCCTCAGGAGAGGGAAGCAGAGAGGCTGAGTTTTGACCCCAGCACAAAGATGTGCAGGGCAGAGCAGAGAATATGCCCACATAAGATTCTTGTGGGTCCGTCTTTGCAGTTCTGACAGGCACTTCTTGTCACAGCCTGTCCTCTCCATTCCAGAATAGGCCCTGGCAACCAAAGAACCAACACCCCACACCATAGTGCAGACCAACCCATGTGCTTTGGGCCCTTTTATTGTCCTATTCATTCTGGCCTATCCTCTCCATTCTGGAATAGCCTCTGGAAACCAAAGAACCAAGCCCCCACCATGTGACAGTTCAACCCCATCCGTGTGCCAAGGGCTCCTTTGTGCTGTCACAGCCTGTCCTCTCCATTCCAGAATGGGCCCTGGCAACCAAAGAACCAACGCCCTACAACCCCAAAGTGAAGCCCCACCTTTGTGCCATGGGCCCTCTTGTGATGTCACGGCCTATCCCCTCCATTCCAGAATGGCTGCTGGAAACCAAAACACCAATGTCTCACAGCCCCCAGTGCAGCCCAACCCCTGTGCCATGGGCCCCTTTGTGATGTCACAGCCTGTCCTCTCCATTCTGGAATAGCCTCTGGCAACCAAAGAACCAACACCTCACACCCCCACAGTGCAGCCCCACCTGTCTGCCACGGGACTCTTTGGGATGTCACGGCCTTTCCCCCAGGAAAGAAAGCCTGGAACCTTCGGGTTTCAGATGCAGTTGGGGGGCCACCCTGGGCACTCCATGGGCAGCAAGAGCTTTCTGTGCTGGTCCTTTTTGTCTGGCAGGAATCTTCAGCTGTGTTCAGTTTGGGCAGTCAGACTGCCAATTTCAGCACAGGGCTCCTGCAAGTGAACGACAGCCCTTCCCTCCAGGAAAGAAACCCCTTACCCTTGGTCTCTTCTCCTGTTCCCTAAAACACAACCTGCAGGGGAGCTTTCTGGGATCTCTTCTCTTGGGAATTGGGAAGACAGACCCACTCCCATGTTTAACACCTCAGGCAAAACCACCCTTTGAACACCTTTCCCAACCCTCCCCAACCTTTCCCAAGGCCCGATTTTACAGGTGTCCTGTAATTCTGGCCCAATCTCACCCAAGCCCACAAACCAGGACAGACACCTCTCAGCCTCACGCTGCGTCCTTCCCATTGCTGTGCCTTATGTGCAGGCAAAAGGCCTTAAAATCAAGGACCCAAAATTCATGGCCTGTTCTTTTTCCCAGAAAAGAAGGCGTGGTGAACTCTCCAGACCAGGGAATTGGAAGATCTCCCCAAAACTCCTTTGGTACACGCTGCAGGGCCAACGATTCCTCTGCTCTGCCCTGTCGGCGCTGCTTTGTCTCATCTGGGTCCCCAGAAACTGTCAGCGAAAGCCGGGGAATAAAATCTCTGAGCAGTTGGTTGGGTTCCAGAGGTGACCCTACTTCATTCAGTGCTGAAGGGACACAGGAATTGCTCTCTAACACCTGTACATCAGTTCTCAAAACTCTTAACAATTTCTACATTTTAGCAGACAAAGAAATTCCTGTCCATTGACTTACCAGTTCTCTGCAGGAATTCTTCTTCTCTCTTCCATTGGCTCTTGATTTCTCAATTTGCATGATACTTAGTCCACAGTTTTTGTCCTTTTCTTGTCTTTTCCCTGGATAGAGAGAGCCTCAGTAACTGTGTTAGTTTTGTCTTCATCTCTGGTTTCTCTATGGGTCTTTGTGGTTTAGAAATTCTGCCTTCTTGGTGTCCAGGTCTCAAAAAGAGATTTCTCTGCCGGTTCTCTGAAATATGGCAGGCCCTAAACTTTTACTTTGTTTTTCTAACAAATGGCCATGGCCCAGAACTTGTCCATCATCCATTGTCTATTGCCCCCATTCAATCTCCTGCCAGCACTTTCTCCCCACTGCTGGGTGGGCTCCTTTGTCAAGCACTAGAACTTGTTGGGTAACAGGCCCAGTCCTGTTGCCTATTTTTCGTGGGGATGTGCAGGAGGGCATTGAGTCTTCCAGGAGCAAATTGGCAGAGGACCCCAAGTTGGCTTGCAGTGTGGATGTGCTGGAGGGTAGGAAGGCTGTGCAGAGGGACCTGGACAGGCTGGACCTCTGGGCCGAGCCCGTGGGCATGAGGTTCAAGAGTGCCTTTGGTGCCTTTGGGGCCTCTGGCCACAAGAACCCCCTGCAGCTCCAGGTCGGGGGCAGAGGAGCTGCAAAGGGTCCCCATGGGAGAGGTCCTGGGGGTGCTGGTGGACAGAGGCTGAACCTGAGCCAGCGGGCGCCCGGGTGGGCAAGAAGGCCAAGGGCAGGCTGGCCTGGATCAGAAAGAGTGTGGCAGCAGGAGCAGGGAAGTGATGCTTCTGCTGGACTGGGCACTGGTGAGGCCACAACTGGAGTGCTGTGTCCAGCTCTGGGCCCCTCAATTCAGGGAGAACCTTGAGGGGCTGCAGTGGGTGGAGAGCAGGGCAATGGAGCTGGGCAAGGCTCTGCAGTGCATGGCCTGTGAGGAGCAGCTGAGGGAGCTGGGCTTCTCCAACCTGGAGAAGAGGAGGCTCGGGGCTGACCTTCTCCCTGTCCACAACTTCCTGACAGGAGGCTGGAGCCAGGTGGGGGTCAGCGCCTTCTCCGAGGCAACAGGCGACAGGACAAGAGGACACGAGGACCTGCCTGTCAGGGGCTGTTTGTCAGGGACAGGAGCAGGACTTTTTGGAGAGAAACAGGGATTGGGTATTGAAATGGGCTGCCCAGGGAGGTGGTGGAGTTACCGTCCCTGGAGGTGTTTAAGCAAAGACTGGCCATGGCACTGAGTGCCGTGGTCTGCTTGACGTGCTGGGGATGGGGCGTAGGCTGGACCCCGGCTGATCTCCCAAGTCTCTGCCAAGCTCAGGGACTCTGGGCTTCTGTGCCAGCCCAGCCTTTGGGGACAGCGTGCTGGTGGCTCCGAGGCTCCGTCCTTGCCTTGCCTTGCCCATCTCCTGGCTGCCAGGCAAGGGCCTTGTGACATCACAGCCTCTGTGGAACAGCGCGGGGGCTGAAAACTGTCAGTGCTGCGTCCCCGTGCCCAGAGCCTGGGCAGAAGTCGGCTGGCAGGGACGGGCAGAGACTGTGCAGAGGTGTCAGCTTGTCCCGCAGCAGCACGATGCCCAGCCAGGGCATCTCCTGTGTTATAAGTAAAACTAGGAAATTTGCTGTTCAAAAGAGTTAATAATGTTGTTGTATCCTACTAACCACATTGTTAAGAGTCATAAGTGATTTAATTGTGAAATCTCTAACCACGAGTTTGTTAACACAACGCAGAATGACTTGGTATTTTAAAGATGTTTGTTATAAGCATATTAATAGGTACTAATATGGAGGGCAAGCCACGAGGAGTCCTATGATTAGATGACATCTACCGATGGAAAATTCCAGGACCACGGCCACATAGAGACTAAGGACTTTGATATTATTGGTGGAAGCCCCTCAGCAACGGCAAAGACCCGCGAACGGAGGAGCCAACCTCGGACTAGCCCGCGAAAGAGGAACCAGACAGATGATAGCCCGCGAAAGTCTCACCAATGGACTATGGACATGACTTAGGGGGGTGGGACCAACGAGGGTTATAATTGCTGCTGTTTCGGTTCCCCATTTTGCGGACTGTGGTGGAGCAAGGGTTTCCCCCGGTCGCCCGGCTAGCCGCTTTTGCTTGTTAGCATTAATAAACCTGTTTTTACCTTGCAACCTAAATTTTAGCCTCATTTATCCATCACATCCTGGCTCCTCAGGCTCTCGGTGCTCCTGCTCTTGCCTGGCCCACTCGAGCCTTGCAGCCGTGCCACAGGTGCCATTGCTGAGAACCGGGCTTTTCCTTGGATGGCCCCTTGCCAGCAAAGGCAGGAGAGGCTGGAGAGAGGGGAAGGAGGGGGCTCAGGCCGCTGGGATGGTGCCGGCGGGCCGTGAGCCCGAAGCCAGCAAGGCCTTGGGCCCACACGGTGTCAGGGGAGGACTGAGAGCCCCCAGGGAGGAGGAAAGCTGGGCAGGCCCCAAGGCTGCTGGGCCTCTTCCTGGCCAGCCCTTTGGCCAAGGCCCCGAGGCAGAGGTGGGGCTCAGCCCCTGCCCAGCAATGGGGCACAGGCTGAGCCCCAGGGACACCAGAGCCAGGCGGCCTGAGCTCTTCTTCCTGCAGCGTCTGCCTGGGGCAGCCCAGCCAGGCCTGAGTCTCTGCACGAGAGGCCAAGCCCAGCCAGAGAGGGCTCAGCCCTCTGAGGCTGCACTCACTGCAAAGGGAACAAAACATTGGCCCAGAGGACATCCTGCCCCCAAAGGGAGAACTGGAAAGGTCAAGAATAAAAAATCGCCCCCCCCATTATTCAAGAAATGTTTAGAGCTCTTTCCTAAAAGCATCCAGGACTCGGGTCACCCAATTTTCTCTCTGACAAGGTTTTTCCATGGTTCCCCTGAATTCCCAGGTTCAAAGGGGTCCCAGCACACTTTGGGATGCGTTGGATGCTGTGGTGGGGTGCAGATGTCCCCCCAAAGCTCCCTCAGAACAGGGTGACACAAGGGGGGGGCACAAAGGGGTCCCCATTCCTGATCCATCCTGGAGCAACCACACTGGGGGCAACTGGGATCAGAGTGGGAGCAGCTGGGCCCCTGCTGGGCTCATACTGGGACCATCCTGGGAGTGACTGCAATACTACTGGGAGTATGTGAGAGGCACTGCAACCATACTGGGATTACTGGGATCAAACTGGATTTGTACTGCAAGTGTCTGCAAGTTCCTGGGGCCATACTGGGCCACATACTGGACACATACTGGACACATACTGAGATCATCCTGGGAGCAACTGGGACCATGCAGGGGCAAATGGCCTCCTCCAGGCAGTGACTGAAAGTGCCTGGGGCCATACTGGACTCAGACTGGGAGTCCCTGAGAGGGAAAGGAACCATCCTGGGGGGGGACTGGGAGCAACTGGGACCACCTTGAGGGCAACTGGGATCCTATTGGGAGTGACTGGAAGTGACTGGGCCAGCAACCGCTGCTGGCGGGGCCCGGCAGGCCTTGGCTGGGGGGAGCCGGGCGGCCTCTGCGTGTCCCGCGCTGGGGAGGGGACAGGAGAGGCAGCACAGTCAGGGCAGGGCTGCCTTCAGTCAATCCTCTGCTGCTTTACAATCTACTCCAAATTCTTTGGATTTCTTTGGGGAACTTTGTTCAACTCAGCTCTGTGCTGCTCAGTGAGAGCACTTTCCATGACCGGGCAGGAATTCTCACCCTCCCCATTGCTCTCAGCCTGAACCCTGGACAGCTCTGAGGTCCCAAAGGGCTCCCTGTGCCCCAGTGCAGACTCAGGAGAGCTGCTCTGCCCACAAGTGACCTGCTGCTCAGCACACAGGTTCCCTGTGCTATTTGCACCTCTCTGTTGGTGGATGATCCACTTCAAAGATGCCTGGAAAAAAAGTGGGTTTTTGTGAAGACTCCACTTGCAAAATCAATTCCTCCCAACTCTTCCCTCTTTCCCTGTGCAGCTGAGCAGAGGGCGAGGCAGAGGAGTGCTCAGGCTCTGCTGCCTGGAGCTGTCCCTGCCAGCAGCTGCTTCCCTGGGCCCAGGGCTGGGCCCTGGCACTGCCTCCAGAGCCCATCCCAGCCCTGGGTGCTCAGCTCTGCCCTGCAGAGCCCTCCCAGCACAGGGCACTCTGGTGCCCAGGGGCACCTCTGGCTGGGCAGGCTCTGATGGTAACGTCAGAGCAACCCTGAGGAGGCTGGAAAAGCACCACTGCTGCTGCCTGTGAGGCCCAGGGGGCTGATTTCTGACGCTCCCTGTGCCATTGCCATCAGAGAAGAACAGCTTTGGATTTTCCATGCTTCCTTCTGAATGGAGACATGAATTGATCATTCTCATTGCCCGTCCCTGAGAACCCGAAGCAGAACACTGGAAGTACAGGATCCTTCCTTTTCAGGATGTCCCTGCCTTGCTGCATTTCTTGAAAATGGCTCTTAGAAACCTCCAGCAGTGCCCTCAGCCCTGCTGGGCTGTGCAGAGGAGCTGCTCCTGGGCAGAGCTGTCTCTCTGCAGCGCTGTCCGCTTGCCAGGAGCTCCCTGTGTGCCAGGAGCCCGGCCCAGCTCAGCAGCACAGACACAGCCCCAGGCACTGAATGACCCTCGGGGGTTGGGGATGAGTCCCTGAACATCAGACAAAGAGCAAGTTAAAGAAACCTCTGAAGAATTCCAAGTCAGATCCAAGGCCACAGTTTCTCCTGGCGTTAATGGGTCCCACTGAGGGCCAGCACTCAGAAATTGTCCCCTGCTTCCAGTCAGAGCCGAAAACTGGAGGCAGTGATGACAGGTGGGGACAAGCAAAGTCCTGGGGTCTGTGATGCTGAATAAATCTGGCTTTGTTTTGTTCTTGCAAAGGGCCAAGGCCTGACCCCCAGCCCTGGGAAGGGAGATCCTGTGCCTGCCTCATTCCTCAGGGCTCTTGCTGGGGCTCTGGGATGTGGGGATGTGCAATGGCAAGGGCAGGAGCATGGGGCAGCACCTCTGTCTCAGTTGAGTGAGACTGAAGTGTTTTGCTAAGGGGGATGAGTTATGAGGAAAACCAAACTCCTCCCTCTAAGCAACTGTAAATTGGAAATTAGGAGATTCCAGTTGAGGCAGTATGGAAAAAGGAAAAATAACAGCTCTTTCTTAAAGGATATCTGTGTATTGGCAGAACAACAAAAAGGGGGAAAAGTGGAAAAGGGGAAACAGGGGCTCTTCCCACGAAACTCCCGCTGTCTGTGGCTGGCTGTGGCCGGGAATTCCCCCTTTTGGCCGATGAACACACGCCACTGCCAACACGGGAGCGCAGGAGGGAAAGGGCGACCTCCTCCCCAAAAGGTTCCTCTGGAGGGGGGTCAAACCTCTCCCGTGAAGTCCGAGCAGGTCCGGGCTGGGGGCAGAACAGGGCGCAGGAAACGAAGGCAAACGGGAACCAGCAAACAGCCAGATGAGCAGGCCGAGAACAAAAGGACCTCGGAGCCTCTCCAACACCCCCCTTGCCTGAGTTAAGGCCAAAGTGAAGGGCCTTGCCCTTTGCCCAGGAGAAAGCAAAAAACTCCACCCCTCCAGAGCCTTCTGAGGGCTCCCAACCTGCAATGTGGGCTGGGCCAGTTCTTTTGTGGGTGTGAGTCACCCAAGGCAAAGCCCCCTCCCCCATTGAACATCTTTCTTTTCCAGTGGGGCAGGGCAAAGAAAAATTCCTGCTTGTTTTTTTAGAAGAAGTAAAGCTGTGACAGGGATCCCCTCCCCCCTGCCCTCACTGCCCCCCAATAACAGGGACTGGGAGAACTGGGAAGCTTTACTGGGAACACTGGGAGAAGCCGGCTGGGGTCAGAATAAAAGCAGAGCCGAGGGGGACACACGGCTCCCAAAGTCAGCGTGGGGATGGACTGGGGGGTCCCGGCTGGGCCCGAGGCCACGGGGAGGGGCTGCGGCCGCCGGTGGCTCAGGAGCTCTGTGGGGAGAGAAAAGGGGGTGAGAGCAGGGTGGTGGACAGGGGGGGCACAAAGGCTGCGGCCAAGGGGGGGGACATGACCCCCGGGGCCCCTCCTTTACCTTCTCCCGCAGGTAGAAGCCGAGCCCCAGCGCCAGGAAGACCAAGCCCAAGACGAAGCCCCCGACCCCCACCAGGATCTTGCTGTGGACGGTGTCCGGTGACATCTCTGGGGGGAGCCGGGGGGGTCAGCATCCCCAAAACCTCCTCCCACGCACCCCCCGGCACCCCACAGAGCCCGGCCCGCTCTCCCCCAGCCCACCCGGGGGTCCCTCAAACCTCCTACCAGTCCCTTCCCAGCCCCTGCAGGGATCCCACCCAGCCCCTCCCAGACCCTTTTAGGACCCTCCAACCCCCCTCCCATCACCCTCAGCACCCACCAAACTCCCTCCCAGTCGCCCCCAGTGTGCCCCCGGTGCTGGGGGGGCCGGGCCGTACCCCAGTGCCGGCTGAGGGGGTGCTCCAGGCTGACGTGCTCCACCTGGCAGCTGTAGGTGACCCCGCGCCGGGGGGGGATTTCCAGCAGCACCAGCACCTGGTAGCTCCAGTCCCCGTTGGGGACCACGTCGGTGGCCACCACGTGCTCCGGCAGCTCCTGCCCATCCTGGAACCACCTCACCTGCACCGGCGCAGGGTAGAAATCCATCACGGAGCAGAGCAGGCGGCCGGGGCCGGGCTGGGAGCTCGACGGCACCAGCGAGATGGACACGCTGGGGGGCACTGGCAGGGACGGGGGAGACACTGGGCTCAGCTGGGGGGCACTGGGAGGGAGGGCAGAGGGCTTGGAGGGCGTTGGGAGGGACTGGGATGGCAGTGGGAGGGACTGGGATGGCAGTGGGAGGGACTGGGAGTCGAGTGGGGGAGAAGGGGCTGGGCTGGGGGGGCACTGGGGAGAGAGTTGGGAGATGTGGGAGTGAAGTGAGAACGACTGGGAATGGACTGGGAGGGTCTGGGAATGGATCGAGAGGGTCTGGGAATGGAGTGAGAGGGACTGGGAGTGACTGGTGTGGACTGGGAGTGACTGGTGTGGACTGGGAAGGAAGCGCTCGGGCCTGGGAGGCTGAGTCGTGGTGAGGGAAGTGTTTGGTTTGGGTCTGCCTGGCAACTGGAGCGTCATCAGAGAGACGCGCTGGGATTGGCTGAGGGCCGTGAGCTCGGTGGCCCCAGTGGGGTGGAGACGCGGGGGTGCACTGGGAGAGACTGGGATGGACTGGGGTGGACTCTGAAAAACTGGAATGGACTAGGAGAGACTAGGAGTCATTGGACGGACTGGGAGAGACTGGGATGGACTGGGGGGCACTGCAAGGGGCAAAAGGCCACGGGGATGGGCACAGGGAGGCTGAGGGGTCTGGGGTGATTCCCAGGGAGGGTTTGAGGGGCTCCAGGGTCATTTCCGGGGCAGGGCCCGAGGGGACCCGCTCTGCCCCACGCTCACCTCTGCGGTTCACAGTGAACAGGGCATCAACCTCGTAGTTGTGCCGGCAGACCGTGTCCACCTCAGCCCGTCTGCGCTCCAGCCTTTCCGGTTCGCTGTTCCAGTACCTGGCCTGGATCTCCCCATACGGGGTGTCCCCCACATAGACCCCCACATCGCTGTCGAAGTGCACGTACTGCTCCCGGTTGTAGATGCGCCTCATCACGAGCCTCACCCGCTCGGTGCCGTTGATGAAGTGACACTTGTACGTGGACATCTCCTGGAACACCCCTGTGTGTGCAGGACACGGGTCAGGGGGTGCCCCGTCCCCACCCATCATCCCCCAACCCCCCACAGCAGGCTGGGAGCTCAGGGGCCACCCCGGACCCCCCTTTCCCACCCCCCTCTGCCCCACGGACGCCTCAGCACCGGCTCTTGGCTGGGGGGGAACCCCCCCATCAGCCCCCCGGGGATAGACAGGGGGGTTGGGGACCCCCCCACTGCCGATCCCACCCCCCCAGAGCCCCAGGGAACCGCTCCAGGGCTCAAGGGACACCCAGGAACCGCCAGGGCACCCCTCTGCCTGCTCTCCCACCCACCCCTTTCCCCCCTCTCCCACCCCTTTCCCACCGGCCCCACAATCCCCAGACCCCCCCAACCTCACTTTGGGGCTCCCACCCCCCTCCCACTCACTCCGCCCCTTCCCACCCCCCTCGCACTCACTTTTTTGGGGCTCCCACCCCCTCTTTTCTCCCCTCTTGCCCCCCTTTCCCACCCCCCGCTCACCCGACAGCTCCTCGCCCGCAGCCGGGGGGGCTCCCAGCACCACCAGCACCGCCAGCACGGCCCCAGCTCCCCGCACACGCTCCATGCCCAGCGCCGGACAGCTGCTGACAGCCCCAAACCAGCCGGGCGGCGCCGTTTTGGGGCTTTTTGGGCGCGCTGGGATTGGCTGAGGGCAAAGGCCGGCGGCGGTTTGGGGCCGTGTTGGAACCTGTTCTTCCCGGCGACTGATGAGTCATCAGCGCGGTGCACTGGGATTGGGCGCAGGCGGCGTGAGCGCTTCGGGATTGGCTGAGGGCCCTTGGGGGCCCCCGCGGCAGCCCCGGGGCTGGGGGGGGTCCGAGGTGGGTTTTGGGGGGTCCCGGATTCCTGGGGATGGCATTTAAGGTGATCTGGATGCGGTGGAATGATGTTCTGGGTGGCCGCGGGTGCCCAATAACCCCCCTGTTCCCGGGATTTTAAGCATCTAGCAGAGCCCACACCCCCATGTTCCCAAATTTTTTAGGGTCTGAATGTTCCCAAACCCCCCCGTTCCTTGGGTTTTGTGGGGCTGGGAACGTCCAAAACCCCCTTCCCAGGATTTTTAGGGTCTGGATGTGTCCAAACCCACCTTCGTCCAGGATTTTGGGGGTCTGGGAGTGCCCCTGTTGACCAAAAAACGAGCTCAGGGCGGTCTCTGATTGGCTGAGTCCGATCGGGGCTCAGTTCGGGACTCGTCTACCCGGCAACTGATGACGCGCCCTCACCACGCTCTCCCATTGGCTGCTGCTGCTGCTGACCCCGCCCGGGCACTGGGGGGTCCGAGGTGGGTTTTGGGGGGTCCCGGATTTCTGGGGATGGGGTTTGGGGTGTTCTGGATACGTTGGAATGAGGTTCTGGTGGCCGTGGATGCCCAATAACCCCCCTGTTCCCGGGAGTTTGGGGTTCTGGGATTGTCCAACCCCCCCTGTTCCCAGGAGGGGGCCCGCTCTCCCCCAGCCCACCCGGGGGTCCCTCCAACCTCCTGCCAGTCCCTTCCCAGCCCCGCCAGGGATCCCACCCGGCCCCTCCCGGCCCCTTCAGGACCCTCCCACCCCCCTCCCAGCACCCCCAGCACCCCCCAAACTCCCTCCCGGTCGCCCCCAGTCGCCCCCCCGGTGCTGGGGGGGCCGGGCCGTACCCCAGTGCCGGCTGAGGGGGTGCTCCAGGCTGACGTGCTCCACCTGGCAACTGTAGGTGATCCCGCGCCGGGGGGGGATTTCCAGCAGCACCAGTACCTGGCAGCTCCAGTCCCCGTTGGGGACCACGTCGGTGGCCACCACGTGCTCCGGCAGCTCCTGCCCATCCTGGAACCACCTCACCTGCACCGGCGCAGGGTAGAAATCCATCCCGGAGCAGAGCAGGCGGCCGGGGCCGGGCTGGGAGCTCGACAGCACCAGCGAGATGGACACGCTGGGGGGCACTGGGAGGGACGGGGGAGACACTGGGCTCAGCTGGGGGGCACTGGGAGGGACTGGGATGGCAGTGGGAGAGACTGGAATAGAGTGGGGGAGAAGGGGATGGGCTAGGGGGTCACTGGGGAGAGAGTTGGGAGATGTGGGAGTGAAGTGAGAACGACTGGGAATGAACTGAGAGGGTCTGGAAGTGGAGGTAGAGGGACTGGGAATGACTGGGATTGACTGAGAATGACTGATCTGGCCTGGTGTGCTGGTTTAAGAGTTAACCAGCAGGGGAAATGAACTCAACTCAAAGGAGAGATTATAAGTCAGAATAACAATTTACTAAAATAATACAGTAAGTACAATCATACAAACAAACAATTGGTCTTAACCCACAAAACCCAAATGTATTACCCAGTACCCTGGGGCATGAACAAAGTGCTGTTCCTTGGGCCCCGCTTGAGTCCAAAGTAAAGGGAGAGGGGAAGAACCTGCTGGTGGGAGAGCTGTTGCAGTCTGGTCAAAAGTGGTGATTGGAGTCCAGTTGAGGGGGGTGGTCCAAGTCTGTTTGAGAGCGATGAGCCGCAGTCCTTCTCTGGATCCCACAGAGTGGTTCCCCAAATGCTCCAAGACTCCAAGATTATATATCCTGCAGTTCAGGCAGGAATGCTCAGCACTTCCCTCAGGGCGGGGAGTTCCACAAAGGGTGTGAGGACAGGAGCATCCTCCTATCTCACAGGCCTCTTAACACCTAGTTTATAGCCTGAGGAGTCAGGCTCTATGGGCAGAGGGTGCGAATAGTCTATTCACAACAGTTTCTGGGAAATGGCATGGAAGGCTATAGAATACACAGTTTTGGGTTACACCCATGCCATGATGAACTGGTCTCAGCTGTCCTAACTAGGACACCCCCCAAGGTGTGTCTGTGTGACCAGGTGTGTGTGTGTGACCCCCACGTGTGTGTGTGTGACCCCTCCAGGTGTGTGTGTGACCCCCCAGGTGTGTGTGCGTGACCCCCATGTGTGTGTGGCCCCCCCCCAAGGCGTGTGTGTGACCCCCAGGTGTGTGTGTGACCCCCCCCAGGGGTGTGTGTGACCCCCAGGTATGTGTGTGTGACCCCCAGGTGTGTGTGTGACCCCCAGGTGTGTGTGTGACCCCCAGGTGTGTGTGTGTGACCCCCCAGGTGTGTGTGTGACCCCCAGGTGTGTCCCCCCCCAGGTGACCCCCCCTGTCCCCCCCAGGTTCGAGTCCCTCCGGGCCCGTTTGGCGGCGGCGGCGCTGTGGCTGCTGAGCCGCTGGGGGGCGCTGCCGCACGGGGAGCAGCTGCAGAGAGTCCTCCAGGCCTGAGGGGGGCGCTGCAGGAACCCGAAACTGCCCCAAATTACCCCAAAAATTCACCCCAAAAATAAATCCTGAGTGGAGCAGCTGCAGAGACTCCCCCGGGCCTGAGGGGAGCGCTGCAGGAACCCGAAATCGCCTCAAATTACCCCAAAAATATACCCAAAAATAACCCCCGAGTGGAGCAGCTGCAGAGAGTCCTCCGGGCCTGAGGGGGGCGCCGGAGAATCCCAAAGCCGCCCCAAATAACCCCAAAAATTCACCCCAAAAATTCACCCAAAAATAAACCCTGAGTGTTGCAGCTGCAGAGAGTCCTCCGGGCCTGAGGGGGGCGCTGCAGGAACCCAAAACCGCCCCAAATTACCCCAAAAATTCACCCCAAAAATACACCCAAAAATAAACACCGAATGGAGCAGTTGCAGAGACTCCCCCAGGCCTGAGGAGGCCCCAGAGACACCCAAAAACCCCCAGAATTGCCCCAAACCCACCAGGCTGCTGCTCCAGGGGTGTGCCAGGAACACCCCTGAACACCCCAAAAATGGAGCAAAGCCCCCCCAAACCCCTTCCAAAACCCCACAAGTGCCGCCCCCAGAGTGCCAATGAACCCCCTGTGACCCACGGACACCCCGGGAACGGCCGTGGGGGTTTGGGTTTTATTACAAATGTGCACTTTGGGGGGATTTTGGGGTGGGAGTGGGGGGGAATTGGGGGTCCCGAAGCCCCTCAGAAGTGGGCCGTGACTCGGTCGATCTCCAGGAGGTCGTCCAGGATCTCTGGGGCGGGAGGGGGGGTCAGGGATCATCACCTGCCCCAGCCCACCCCAAATCCCAGTCCTACACTTGCTTCCCAAACCTGTCCGACCCGAAACCTGTCCGACCCCAAACCTGTCCCACCCCAAACCTGTCCCACCCCAAACCTGTCCCACCCCAAACCTGTCCGACCCCAAACCTGTCCCGGGTGGGACCACCATGGCCAGGGTGCTCACGAGTTTCTGGGTCAACTCCCCCTGTCCCAGCCCCACTCCTGTCCCAGCCCCACCCCTGTCCCATCCCTGTCCCCTCCCCACATACGGTGTCGGAGGTGGTGCCCATTTTCTTGGCCAGCTCCTCCATCCCACACCAGTCCCTGTCCCTGTCCCCTCCCCATGTACAGTATCTGGTGTTGTCCCGAGTTTCTTGGCCAGCTCCCCCATCCCACCCTTGTCCCTGTCCCACCCCTGTCCCTGTCCCTGTCCCCTCCCCACATACGATATCCAGGGTGGTCCCGATTTTCTTGGCCAGCTCCCCCTGTCCCAGCCCCACCCCTGTCCCTGTCCCCTCCCCACGTACTTGGCCAGCTCCCCCATCCCCACAGGTGTCCCAGCCCTGTCCCACCCCAGTCCCTGTCCCCTACCCACGTACGATATCCGGGGTTGTCCCGATTTTCTTGGCCAGCTCCCCCTGTCCCTGTCCCTGCCCTGTCCCTGTCCCCTCCCCATGTACGATGTCCGGGCTGGTCCCGATTTTCTTGGCCAGCTCTCCCATCCCCACAGGTGTCCCAGTCCCTGTCCCTGTCCCTTCCCCACATACGATATCTGGTGTTGTCCCGAGTTTCTTGGCCAGCTCCCCCATCCCACACCAGTCCCTGCCCCACCTCCGTCCCCGCCCTGTCCCCTCCCCACGTACAATGTCGGGGGTTGTCCCGATTTTCTTGGCCAACTCTCCCATCCCACACCAGTCCCTGTCCCTGTCCCCTCCCCACATATGATATCTGGTGTTGTCCCGAGTTTCTTGGCCAGCTCCCCCATCCCACCCCTGTCCCTGTCCCACCCCTGTCCCTGTCCCTGTCCCCTCCCCACGTACGATGTCCAGGGTTGTCCCGATTTTCTTGGCCAGCTCCCCCTGTCCCAGCCCCACCCCTGTCCCCTCCCCACATACGATATCCAGGGTGGTCCCAATTTTCTTGGCCAGGTCCCCCTGTCCCAGCCCCACCCCTGTCCCTGTCCCCTCCCCATGTACTTGGCCAGCTCCCCCATCCCCACAGGTGTCCCAGCCCTGTCCCACCCCAGTCCCTGTCCCCTACCCACGTACGATATCCGGGGTTGTCCCGATTTTCTTGGCCAGCTCCCCCTGTCCCTGTCCCTGCCCTGTGCCCTCCCCATGTACGATGTCCAGGCTGGTCCCGATTTTCTTGGCCAGCTCTCCCATCCCCACAGGTGTCCCAGTCCCTGTCCCTGTCCCTTCCCCACATACGACATCTGGTGTTGTCCCGATTTTCTTGGCCAGCTCCCCCATCCCACACCAGTCCCTGTCCCTGTCCCCTCCCCACGTACGATGTCCGGGGTTGTCCCGAGTTTCTTGGCCAGCTCCCCCATCCCCACAGGTGTCCCACCCCAGTCCCTGTCCCCTCCCCACGTACCATATCCGGGGTGGTCCCGATTTTCTTGGCCAGCTCCCCCCTCTCCATGGCGCTCAGGTACAGGAACCTGCCCAGTAACTCCCCGTCCAGGACGTTCCTGACGGCGTTTTGGAGCAGCCGCCGCTCGGCCTGCAGGAGCCTGGGGAGGGGCAGGGACACCTCAGGGGCTGCCCCGGGGGACGGGGACAGGTGAGGGACAGGGGAGGGACAGGTGAGGGACAGGGGAGGGACAGGGGGAGTTCTGCAGCACCCCCTGCAGAAGCCTGAGACAGGGGGGGACAGGTGTGTGTTACCTGAAGGCCCTGGGGTTGAGCCTGGCCAGGTGAGGCAGGGCGGAGCTCAGGGCGGGGCTGGGGGCTGTGGGACAGGTGAGGGGGCTGTGGGACAGGTGAGGGAGCTGTGGGACAGGTGGGACAGGTGAGACAGCTATGGGACAGGTGAGGGGGCTATAGGACAGGTGAGGAGGCTGTGGGACAGGTGAGGGGGCTATGGGACAGGTGAGGGGGCTGTGAGACTGGTGGGACAGGTGAGGGGTCTATAGGACAGGTGAGGGGGCTAGGGGATAGGTGGGGGGGCTGTGAGACAGGTGGGACAGGTGAGGACAGGTGAGGGGGCTGTGGGACAGGTGTGGGGGCTGTGGGACAGGTGGGACAGGTGAAGGAGCTATGGACGAATGATGGGGGCTGTAGACAGTGAGAAGGGGGCTGTGGGACAGGTTGGGGGCTGTGGGGACAGGTGGGACAGGTGTGGGGGATGTGGGACAGATGATGGGGCTGTGGGACAGGTGTGGGGGATGTGGGACAGGTGTGGGGGCTGTTGGACAGGTGATGGGGCTGTGGGACAGGTGAGGGGGCTGTTGGACAGGTGAGCCCCAGCCCCCCCAGCCCCAGCCCCAGCCCCAGCCCCAGCGTCGCTGGGGGGCACAAAACGGGAGGTCACGGGGAGTTTGGGGGTCCATGGGGGGTCAGGGGTCCCAAGAGCCCCCTCCAGTGTCACTGGGGGGGGGCACAAAATAAGGGGTCAGAGGGGGCTTGGGGGTCCCCAGGGGGGTCAGGGGTCCCCAAAGCCCCATCCAGCATCACTGGGGGGCACAAAATGGGGGTCACGGGGGGTTTGGGGGTCCCCAGAGCCCCATCCAGTGTCACTGAGGGGCACAAAATGGGGGGTCACGGGGTGTTTGGGGGTCCCCGGGGGGGTCAGGGGTCCCCAGAACCCCATCCAGTAGTGCTGGGGGGCACGGAGGAGTCAGAGGGGTTTGGGGACACACACACAGGGGGATTTTGGGATCCAGCCCCAAATCCAGGCACCCAAGGACTGACCTGGACCACCCCCACCCCCCCAAATTCCAGCCCACCACATTCAGCCTCCAGGTTGCGTCTCCCCCCCTCCCCCCAAACCCCAACACCCCAAACCACCCCCCCCCAAACCCATCCCCAGTGTGCTGGTTTAAGAGTTAACCAGCAGGGGAAATGAACTCAACTCAAAGGAGAGATTCTAAGTCAGAAGAACAATTTAATAAAATAACACAGTAAGTGCAATCATACGAACAAACAATTGGTCTTAACCCACAAAACCCAAATGTAGAACCCAGCACCCTGGGCCATGAACAAAGTGCTGTTCCTTGGGCCCCCCCCCAAGTCCAAAGTAAAGGGAGAGGGGAAAAATACCTACTGGTGGGAGAGCTGTTGCAGTCTGGTCAAAAGTGGTGGTTGCAGTCCAGTTGAGGGGGGTGGTCTCAGGCTGGTTGAGAGCGGTGAGCTGCAGTCCTCCTCTGGATCCCACGAGTGGTAAAAAGGTTCCGAAACTCCAGGTTTATATATTCTCCAGTTCAGGCAGGAATGCCCAGTCCTCCCCTCACAGCGGGGAATTCCATAAAAGGATGCTTAGTTCTTCCCTCAGAGCGGGGAATTCCATAAAAGGATATGAGGATGCTCAGTCCAAAAAAGGGCACGGGGACATGGTGGGACAGGGGGAAAAAGCTCATCTGGATTTGTTTTGTTCTTGCAAAGGGCCAAGGCCTGACCCCCAGCCCCTGGGAAGGGAGATCCTGTGCCTGCCTCATCCCTCAGGGCTCTTGCTGGGGCTCTGGGATGTGGGGATGTGCAATGGCAAGGGCAGGAGCATGGGGCAGCACCTCTGTCTCAGTTGAGTGAGACTGAAGTGTTTTGCTGAGGGGGATGAGTTATGAGGAAAACCAAACTCCTCCCTCTAAGCAACTGTAAATCGGAAATTAAGAGATTCCAGTTGAGGCAGTATGGAAAAAGGAAAAATAACAGCTCTTTCTTAAAGGATATCTGTGTATTGGCAGAAGAACAAAAAGGGGAAAAAGTGGAAAAGGAGACAAAGGGGCTCTTCCCACGAAACTCCCGCTGTCTGTGGCTGGCTGTGGCCGGGAATTCCCCCTTTTGGCCGATGAACACAGGCCACTGCCAACACGGGAGCGGAGGAGGGAAAGGGCGACCTCCTCCCCAAAAGGTTCCTCTCTAGGGGGGTCAAACCTGTCCCGTGAAGTCCGAGCAGGTCCGGGCTGGGGGCAGAACAGGGCGCAGGAAACGAAGGCAAACGGGAACCAGCAAAGAGCCAGATGAGCAGGCCGAGAACAAAAGGACCTCGGAGCCTCTCCAACACCCCCCTTGCCTGAGTTAAGGCCAAAGGGAAGGGCCTTGCCCTTTGCCCAGGAGAAAGCAAAAAACTCCACCCCCCCAGAGCCTTCTGAGGGCTCCCAACCTGCAATGTGGGCTGGGCCAGTTCTTTTGTGGAAGTGAGTCACCCAAGGCAAAGCCCCCTCCCCCATTGAACATCTTTCTTTTCCAGTGGGGCAGGGGAAAGAAAAATTCCTGCTTGGTTTTTTAGAAGAAGTAAAGCTGTGACAGGGATCCCCTCCCCCCTGCCCTCACTGCCCCCCAGTAACAGGGACTGGGGAGAACTGGGAAGCTTTCCTGGGAACACTGGGAGCAGCTGGCTGGGGTCAGAATAAAAGCAGGGCCGGGGGGGACAAACGACCCCCCAAACTCAGTGTGGGGATGGACTGGGGGGTCCCAGCTGGGCCCGAGGCCACGGGGAGGGGCTGCGGCCACCGGCGGCTCAAGAGCTCTGTGGGGAGAGAAAAGGGGGTGAGAGCGGGGTGGGGGGACAGGGGGGGCCCAGAGGCTGTGGGAGAGCAAGGGGGGGGACACGACCCCCATTTGGGGACCCCCCTTTACCTTCTCCCACAGGTAGAAGCCGAGCCCCAGCGCCAGGAAGACCAAGCTCAAGACGAAGCCCCCGACCCCCACCAGGATCTTGTTGTGGATGGTGTCCGGTGGCATCTCTGGGGGGAGTCGGGGGGGTCAGCACCCCCAAAACCTCCTCCCACGCACCACCCGGTACCCCACAGAGCCCGGCCCGCTCTCCCCCAGACCACCCGGGGGTCCCTCCAACCTTCTGCCAGTCCCTTCCCAACCCCTGTAGGAATCGCACCAAGCCCCTCCCAGACCCTTTAGGACCCTCCAACCCCCTTCCAAGCATCTCCAGCACCCACCAAACTCCTTCCCAGTCGCCCCCTGTTGCCCCCCGGTGCTGGGGGGCCCGGGCCGTACCCCAGTGCCGGCTGAGGGGGTGCTCCAGGCTGACGTGCTCCACCTGGCAGCTGTAGGTGACCCCGCGCCGGGGGGGGATTTCCAGCAGCACCAGCACCTGGCAGCTCCAGTCCCCATTGGGGACCACGTCGGTGGCCACCACGTGCTCCGGCAGCTCCTGCCCATCCTGGAACCACCTCACCTGCACCGGCGCAGGGTAGAAATCCATCCCGGAGCAGAGCAGGCGGCCGGGGCCGGGCTGGGAGCTCGACGGCACCAGCGAGATGGACACGCTGGGGGGCACTGGGAGGGACGGGGGAGACACTGGGCTGAGCTGGGGGGCACTGGGAGGGACGGGGGAGACACTGGGCTGAGCTAGGAGGCACTGGGAGGGACTGGGGTGGCAGTGGGAGGGACTGGGAATAGAGTGGGGGAGAAGGGGCTGGGCTGGGGGATCACTGGGGAGAGAGTTGGGAGATGTGGGAGAGAAGTGAGAATGACATGGAATGGACTGAGAGGGAATGGATCGAGAGGGTCTGGGATTGGAGTGAGATGCTCTGGGAGTGACTGGGAATGACTGGTGTGGACTGGGAAGGAAGCGAGCGGGACTGGGAGGCTGAGTCATGGTGAGGGAACTCTTTGGTTCGGGTCTGCCTGGCAACTGGAGCATCATCAGAGAGACGCGCTGGGATTGGCTGAGGGGCGTGAGCTCGGTGGCCCCAGCGGGGTGGAGACGCGGGGGGGCACTGGGAGAGACTGGGATGGACTAGGAACGAGTAGGGGACATTGGAAGGACTGGGAGAGACTGGGATGGATTGGGAAGAACTTGGAGAGGCCACAGGGCACGGGGATGGGCACAGAGAGGGCTGGGGACCCGCTCTGCCCCACGCTCACCTCTCCTCTCCACGCTGAACAGGGTGAACACCTTGTAGTTGTACCGGCAGTAGTTCTCCACTTGAACCCGTTTGTACTCGAGATATTCCTGTTGGCTGTTCTAGTACCTGGCCTGGATCTCCCCATACGGGGTGTCCCCCAAATGGACCCCCACATCGCTGTCGAAATGCAGGAACTGCTCCCGGTTGTAGATGTGCCTCTCCATGTACCTCACCCGCTCGGTGCGGTTAATGAAGTAACACTCGCACTTTACCATCCGCTGGAACACCCCTGTGTGTGCAGGACACGGGTCAGGGGGTGCCCCATCCCCCCCATCATCCCCCAGCCCCCCAAAGCAGGTTGGGAGCTCAAGGGGCCACCCCGGACCCCCCTTACCCACCCCCCTCTGCCCCACGGACGCCCCAGCACCAGCTCTCGGATAGGGGGGAACCCCCCATCAGCCCCCCGGGGATGGACAGGTGGGTTGGGGACCCCCCAATGCAGATCCGACCCCCCCAGAGCCCCAGGGAACCGCTCCAGGGCTCAAGGGACACCCAGGGACCCCCAGGGCACCCCTCTGCCTGCTCTCCCACATCCCCTTTCCCCCCTCTCCCACCCCTTTCCCAATGTCCCCACAATCCCCAGACCCCACCCCCTCCCTCACTTTGGGGCTCCCCCACCCCTCTCCCACTCACTCCGGGCCTTCCGACCCCCCTTCCACTCACTTTTGGGGCTCCCACCCCCTCTTTTCTCCCCTCTTTACCCCCCTTTCCCACCCTACCCCCCTTCCCGCCCCCCCGTTCACCCGACAGCTCCTCGCCCGCAGCCGGGGGGGCTCCCAGCACCACCAGCACCGCCAGCACGGCCCCAGCTCCCCGCACACGCTCCATGCCCAGCGCCGGACAGCTGCTGACAGCCCCAAACCAGCCGGGCGGCGCCGTTTTGGGGCTTTTTGGGCGCGCTGGGATTGGCTGAGGGCAAAGGCCGGCGGCGGTTTGGGGCCGTATTGGAGCCTGTTCCTCCCGGCGACTGATGAGTCATCAGCGCGGCGCGCTGGGATTGGGCGCGGGCGGCGTGGGCGCTTCGGGATTGGCTGAGGGCCGCTGGGGGCCCCCGCGGCAGCCCCGGGGCTGGGGGGTTCGGGGGGGTCCGTGGGGGAGGGGGGAGCTCAGGGCCCACCAAAAATGCCCAACCAGGGCTCCCAAAGCTCAGGGCAAACCAAAAACGCCCAGCCAGGGCTCCCAAAGCTCAGGGCAACCCAAAACTGGCCACCCAGGGCTCCCACAGATCAGGGGAACCTCAAACAGAGGATCAAGTTGTCCCGGAGCTCAGAATTGCCCCAAACAAGAGGGAGATGGGGGGCTGAGGATGCCCAATCCCCCTTTTCCCGGCATTTTTGGTTGTACTGGGTCTTAGTTAAACAAGATTACAAATTAGAAATTAAGAGACTTCAGGTGGAAGTGTGGAAAAGAAACAACTTTTTATTAATAAAATCTGAATAAACAACAAATGGTGCAACCAAAAACTTTGAGAAGAAACCAAACAAAGTCCCAAATCCGCAGGTGGGGGGGAGAAACTGTCCCGGCAGTTCAAAGCTCTCGCAGCCCCGTGTGCTCGCAGCCAGCAGTGAAGGAGTCCCTTTTCCCAGGGGCAGTCCCCAAAGCAGAACACCTCACTCCCAGATGGGTCGGGCTCTCTCTCTCTCTCTCTCTCTCTCTCGGTTGCTCTCCACGAGGTGTCCCGGGGGGAAAAAACTTCCTCTCAGGAAAAGAGAACAAGGTGGCCAAAACCAGCTCCCGCTCTGTCCAGTCCCGGACAAACCCCAAAAGCCCCCGAACAAAGGACCCCCCGCCCTCCCCGCGGCCACCGCGGTGTCCCCGAGAGCCGCCCTCCCCCCACTGCCCCTGCCCAGCGCCTGCGGCTCCGCTCCAACCCACCCCATCCCGGGAGCCACAGATGGCAATGGGGGGGACACTGGGAAACAATTCCAACACCTCTTTTCAAACCTCTGACACCTGCTTCCCAGACATTCCCAAAGAAGGGGCTTCCTGTGGCCTCGAGCCAGGGACCGACCTTTGTATTGAACCAACTGGTGGGCACGGGGTCGTATCCATTCCCCTTCCTCTTCCCTATGGAAAGAAAGTGGGATCAGCACCCGTGGCACAGGATCCCCGGAATGCTGCCGGGCGGATCCGTGCCCCTTCCCGACCCCCATCCCGGGAGTTACCGGATCGGAGCTTCCAGACACCGACTCCCAGGAGGTCGATGATGATGATGATGGCAGCGATGAGGGACACAGTGTCCTAGTTAGAACAGCTGGGACCGATTCCTCACTGGATGGGTGTAGCCCAAAACTGTGGATTCTCTGGCCTTCCATGCCATTTTCCCAGGAACTGTTGTCAGGAGAGGCCTGCGAGGTGGGGGGGATGTCCTGAGCACCCTCATAGCCTTTTATGGACTGAGCATCCTCATAGCCTTTTATGGAATTCCCCACTCTGAGGGAAGAACTAAGCATCCTTTTATGGAATTGCCCGCTGTGAGGGGAGGACTGGGCATTCCTGCCTGAACTGGAGAATATATAAACCTGGAGTTTCGGAACCTTTTTACCACTCGTGGGATCCAGAGGAGGACTGCAGCTCACCGCTCTCAACCAGCCTGAGACCACCCCCCTCAACTGGACTGCAACCACCACTTTTGACCAGACTGCAACAGCTCTCTCACCAGTAGGTTTTTTTTCCCCTCTCCCTTTCCTTTGGACTTTGGGGGGGCCCAAGGAACAGCACTTTGTTCATGGCCCAGGGTGCTGGGTTCTACATTTGGGTTTTGCGGATTAAAACCAATTGCTTGTCTGTATAATCAGACTTATTGGGCAAGGGGGGCCCAAGGGGGGCCCAAGGGGGGCCCAAGGGGGGCCCAAGGGGGGCCCAAGGGGGCTGGGCCAGGGGGGGAAGGGCTGCAGGGGGCGGATCCCGGAGGAGGAAACCCGCCAAAAGCGGTGGCCCAGCCGAGGGAGGAGCCGAGCGGGAGCACAAAGAAGAGCAGCCCAAAGGTCCTGGCGGTGGCTCGGCAATGGCGGGGGGGGCGAGAGCGGTTTGGGGGCCCCCGTGAGAGCCGGGGGGGAACCCCGGTAGCCGCGGAGTGGGGAGAGCGGAGAGGGGCCATCCCGGAGCTGGGGGACCCCCGGAATGCTGGAGGGGGGGGGAGCAGAGAGGGAGCGCCAGGCCCCTTAAGCGGGGGTCCCAGAGAGGGGGAAGGCCTTGGAGTGTGGAGAGGAGGGGGGGCCTTGAGGCGGGGTGGGAGCCGAGAGCGCCAAGAGGTTTGCGAGGGTGGGAGGCGAGAGAGGAGGGCCGGCCGGCCCCGGGAGGCAGAGTGGGGAGAAGTGAGCCCTGGGACGCCCCTGGCACCACTCAAGGGGACCCCGGCGAGTGGGAACCCCCCGGAGCCGCGGGACCCCCGGCAGCCTGGAGAAGGGGGACCCCCAATGCAGGCAGAAGTGCCATCAGGCCAAACAGGGGGGACCCCCCTAACCCCAGAGAGCAGAGAGGGGGAACTCCTGGCAGGGGATTTTGGGCTGAATGTTGGTGCTTTGGGGGTTTTTATGGACACAAGATGCCCAATGAGTTCTAGAGCTGGAGTTGGGCAGGAGGAACCCCCAAGGCAATGCGGTCACCCCTTGTTTTCCCCTCTAGCAGGATTTCTGCTTCCCAAAGGTTGGGCGGATGGAGGAGGAGGCTGCGAGGAAGAGGAAGATGCCGCGGGCCCCCCAGGCAGGTGAGGAGGAAGTCAGTGCCCCTTTGGGTCGGTCTTTTGTGGCCGTCCTGCCGGGGTCGGAGTTGGGGGGATGTCCTTGGGTTCCCTGTGGGCCGGAGGCAAATCCCCTGCGTGTCCTTGTTGCTTCCTGCCCCAGGCCCCGAGGTGAGGCCGGAGAGCGCGGAGGACAAATCCCGGCGGCAGAGCCTGGTGGGAGAGGCCGTTTTGAAGGGCTCCCCGGCGCAGGAAGGCAGCGGGGAGGAAAAGGGCCGGAGATGCCCCCGCAGGAGGGGCTCCAAAGCCAGCCCAGGGGGCTGTGAGGAGGGAAGAGCCAGCGTGTGCCGGGAAGGTGGCCAGAGCTTGAGGCGGAGCTGCGAGCTGGTGGTCCCTGAGCAGCCTCCCAGCAGGGAAAAGCCCTTCAGGTGTGGGAAGAGCTTCAGGACGAGCACTGACCTCCTGAGGCACCAGCACATCCACAGTGGGGAACGACCCTACACGTGTGAGGAGTGTGGGAAGAGCTTCAATCAGAGCTCCCACCTGCTCCGACACCAGATGATCCACAGTGGGGAAAGGCCCTACATGTGTGGGGAGTGTGGGAAGAGCTTCAGCAGGAGCAACAACCTCCTGAGGCACCAGCTCATCCACACTGGGGAACGACCCTACACTTGTGGGGAATGTGGGAAAAGCTTCAGGCACAGCTCCACCCTCCGCGACCACCGTCACATCCACACTGGGGAACGGCCCTACACGTGTGGGGAGTGTGGGAAGAGCTTCAAATGGAGCTCCCACCTCCTAAGCCACCAGATGACCCACAGTGGGGAAAGGCCGTACACATGTGGGGAGTGTGGGAAGAGCTTCAGTGACCGCTCCACCCTCCGCACCCACCGTCGCATCCACACCAGGGAACGGCCCTACACGTGTGGGGAATGTGGGAAGAGCTTCAATCAGAGCTCTAACCTGCTCCAACACCAGATGATCCACAGTGGGGAAGGCCCTACACGTGTGCAGAGTGTGGGAAGAGCTTCAGGGACAGCTCCAGCCTTTGCAAACACTGTTGCATCCACTCCAGGGAATGGCCCTCCAAGTGCTTGGAATGTGGGAAGAGCTTCAGCACAAGCCCCAAGCTGCTCAGCCACCAGCACATCCACACTGGGGAACAGCCCTACACGTGTAGGGAATGTGGGACAGCTCCACCCTCTACACCCACCGTCGCCTCCACATCAGGGAGAGGCCCTACAAGTGTGGGGAGTGTGGGAAGAGCTTCAGGGACAGTTCTTCCTTATCCTCCCACCAACGGACCCACCAGTAATGGAAGCCCCGAGTGCCCCGACTGCGGGAAGAGCTTCGGCCGCTGCTCCAACTCCATCAGCCATGGG
>NW_024105152.1:0-45291 GCF_003945595.2 Pipra filicauda | reverse complement strand
GGGCGAAGGGACAGGCCCGTCAGAGGTGCAAAAAAGGATGCAGCTCCCAAAGCTGCTGGGGGGGGGCAGAGTGGGGGCACAGGGCTGCCCCCTCCCCGAGGTGCAGGTGGCCCACCACAGCCCATGAGCCTCTGTGCTGCAGGCAGAATCCACAGCTCAAAAACACGTATCCTGATGGGCTCAATCCTGCACTGTTGGGGGGCAGCTGCCCCCTGCAGCACTGCTCAGGGCTCCAGCCTGACCCTGCACCTCCAGAACCCATCAGCTGCCTCCCCAGGTCTCACCCACAGAGCTGAGCTGGAGGTCAGCAGCTCCCAGGCTTCCTGCTGCTTCCAAACCATTTTGCATATGGCACATTGGAGCTTTGTGCAGCAAGGAGGAAAGACAACGTCCCGGCCTCATTTTTAAACTGCAGATTTGTTTTTATTTTTAGATCTTGAAAAACTCTAAGAAGTAAGTGGAGACATCTCAGGTAAATCAAAATCCTTCATCCCCTTGTTTCTGTGTCCCCGGTTCTCCCCCTGCTCACGGTGCTGCAAACCAGGGGCTGCCCCAGGCTCGGGTCCCAGCCAGGGTGGGCAGAGCAGGAGGGATGCGGGGCCAAGGGACACTGAGTGGAGCAAAGCCTCTGGGGTAATGGCAGGTTTCTCCACTGCCACGTCTCAAAGTGCTTTAAGTGTTTTCCTGCCTGTGCAGCACAAGCAGATACATGTTCCTGAGTGCAGAACGTCCCACTTAGGGCCAAATCCTGCCTGTGCCCGGGACAGGCTCCCGCACGGCACTGTAGAGCTGAGGGCATGCCAGGCTCCCCGAGGGGCTGGGGGGAGCTGGGGGACACGGCAGGGCAGCCAGGCAGGGGCTGGGGGAAGGGGCTGCAGCCTGGGTTGAGACTTTGCTTGAGGCCAGGCCGGCCCCCCCAGGCTGACACGTGTACAGGGCTCCCCGGGTCCATGTGCTCACCCCAGCATCCATCAAAAGCCTTTCTTGGGGGCGATCTGGGCACTGTCTGGAGCGGGCAGCTGCCTGCCCTGGCCTGGCTGCCCCTGTCCCGGGGCTGGGGGACGCATGCGGGGTCCCCGCAGCTGCCCGCCCACCCCGGGATGCGGGCTGGGGGCTGGGGGAGACATGCAGGGTCCCGCCACAGCTGCCCCCCGCATGCAGCCAGCACAGAGCCGCGGGCGATACCTGGAGTCAAACTTTTTGCCATCTTTAAAGGTCCCATTGTAGTGCTAGCAAATGAAATCCCCCATCTGCGCCTCCCGCAGGCAGATTTTGGGGATATAGTATCTGTCTGTCACCACGTCTTCCAGGGGGCCGGGGTTGCCCAGCGCCGGGGACCCCAGGATGCCCAGGAGGAGGAGGAGGACGAGGCAGTGGCTGCCCGGGGCCATGGCCATAGCGCTGGGGCTGTGGCGGCAGAAGGGCCCAGCGAGGGGAAGGCGGAGAAGGGGGGTCCAGGACACCCCTTCCCTGCCCGGGACGCCCCTTCCCTTCGCTTTCCCTCCCTTCCCTTCCCCTGCACCCGCCCAGCCCGGCCCTCTTGGAATTTCTGTAGACGTGTCGCTCATCTCCCTCTCCATGTTGGAGGACCTGAAGTAGGTACTGCAACAACAGAGTATGAGCTTGTGAGCCTTGAATTCCACTCCATCAACTCTTATGATCACATCACAGAATGTCCCTTCAAGGCGGAGCTCGTTGGCGATGCTCCAATTCCTTTCACTCATCTCCCTCTCCATGTTGGAGGATGACTGTCTGGTGGGTGCTGAGCTATCCCCCACATTGGAGTCAGAGGCAGAGTGGACCTCGCTGACGCGCGTGGAACACTCTGGTGTTGCCTGCAAACATCCAGCGCTGAACCCCCTCGCTGGCTCTGGATTGTGACCCGTGATGACATCACAACCACAGGGGTGACCCAGGCCCAACATTCCCTGGTTGCCCGGCGCCTTCACTTCCCCTCGGCCCAGGTTCTGCTGAACCCCGGGCCTGCACAATGTTAATGGTTTTGCTTGGAGCAAAATGGTCTGTGTGATCCCCCAGCATAAGAATAATGAATAATAATAAATAATCCTCAGTATTATTTTGCCAGAGTGGAAAAAGTCCCCCAAGGTGGGCACTGACTGCTGCTGAAGTGCCTTGTGCCACCTCACCCAGGAGGAAGCTGAGGCACAGCCCAGCTCCTGTCAGTGCTGAAGTCACACACACTGCCCCTGATTTGTCACTCGAGGTGAAGCCCAGAGCCCAGTGCAAGCAGGCAGCCCTCAGCTTGCACATCATGTCCCCTCCCTGCAGGTTCATGTCCTTGAGCCCAGGCCCTGAGGTGAGGCTGAGAAGTGGCGCGGAGGTGAGCCCAGAGCTGTCCCTGAGGTGAGGCTGAGAATAAGTGCAAGGCAGAGGTGCTGCTGAGGAAGGAGAGCCCCGTGGTGGGGAAGAGACAAAGCTGGCAGTGCCCATCCCCGAGCAGGTGCTGTGTCCATCCCCTGTGTGCCAGGTGAGCTGGGGCTTTGCTGCAGAGCTGCGGGCGCTGATTTGAGCGTCTCCAAGTGCTGAGATGGTGGGCACCCAGGAACACAAACTGTACCTGGCCACGGAGCCTGCAAGGAGGAGCAGAGACAGCCCTGGCAGTGTGGGGGTCCAGGTTGTCCCTGTGCCTTCCCCTGCAGGCCCTGGCTGTCCCTGCTGGGCCCCTGTCCATCCCCATCAGGTCCCTGCCCGTCCCCCCGGGCTGAGCTCCCCCCAGGAAGTGCCGTGGAGCTGAAGCTGCTGCCATCCCCCCCTGCAGCCGCTGCCCCAGCCAAGGGAGCAGCAACGGCAGGGCCAGGAGCAGAGGCAGCAGCAGGGGAGCCCTGGGGGGGCCGGGAAGCTCTTGTGTGGGTCAGGAAAGAGGCGCTGGGCACGAGGCCGGGGCTGTGCTGAGCAGGCCCAGCCCCCACATCCCCCCAGCCAACGCCGGCTGCCCGGGGGGCTTGGGAGGGACCCCCAGCCCGTGTGCCCCACACTGAGCTGGCAGAGAGAGAGCCAAGGGACAGGGCCACGGGCAGGGCCACGGGGGAGGGACAGGCAGGGCCATTGCAGGGCCACGGTGAGGGCACAGCCTGTGGCAGCAGAGCTGCCCAGGGCCGGGGGCAGCCGGGGCTGTTGGGACCAGCCAGTGCTGGGGCCGAGCAGAGCACGAGGCCTCTGGCAGAGCCCTGGAGCAGCCTCCCACTTGCCAGCCCCGCCCTGCTGGGGTGACACTGTCCCCTCCCTACAGGACACATCCCCAGAACTCTTCAGGGTGGGCCTTTTGTGTCTATTCCTGGTTGCTGATTGATGCTGGGGACCTGAGGGCCCCTCTGCAATCCCCTCTGTGGGGCACAATCTCCTCTCCAGAGCTTGACTCCCTGCAGACTTTGCAGGGAAATCTGTGCTGGCAGCCTGAGTATGTCCTGACCCCCCATGCTCCCCCCAGAATATTTGGGACGAGTTCCCCCTTCCCCGGCACGCACAGGATGGGGGGCAGTTGTTTTCCTGCTGTTCCTGTTCCTGCTCAGCCCTGGGTGGCTCCTGGGGGTGGACAGGAGGTGTTTTTTGGGAGTGCTGGGCTGGGTTGGGGGCAGAGCCCCAGCGGTGGGTGGGGGATGCGGGTCCCCCCCATGGTGGGGGTTGGTGTTGCTGGGTCAGGCCCCGCCGGCTCCATTGTCAGCCCGGAGCCGGCGGGGGGGACACAGCGGGTTTGGGGCCCCTCCAGGAGTGCTGGGGGTGGGTGTGGAGCCCGGGAGCTGCCGAGTGTGGAGGGTGGAGCAGGGCGATGCCGGAGCTGGGGGACCCCCGGCAGCCTGGAGGGGGGAACATGGAGAGGGAGGAGCCCCAAGACCCCCGGGAGCCTGAAATGGGGGGTGCGGAGAAGGGGAAGCCTGGACAGTGGGGACCCCTGGGATCCCCCGGACAATGAAGTGGGAAACCTGGAGAGAGGGAATATCCAGGAATGTGGCACCCTGAAGCGAGAGTCAGAGGAGAAGGGACGCTTGAGACCCAACACTCCCAAGTATCCCTAAGTGGGACCCCAAGCATCCCAGACAGGGGAGACTCTCTGAACCCCAGAGGGGGGAGACCAGAGAGGGGGAATTTCTGGGAGAGATTTTTTGGGCTAATCTTCATATTTTGGAGTATATTTTAGCTGAATCCCAACTTTTTGCAGTTTGTGGGGGCAAGGGTTTTCTTGCTATTTCTGAGGGTTTTTCCTGAATTACTGTGGTTTCAGTTTTTCTGGGCTGATTCTTGGTGTTTTGGAGGTTTTTGTGGTCACGGGATGCCCGGTGAGTTCTAGAGATGGACTTGGGCAGGAGGAACCCCCAAGCCAACGCCCTCAGCCCTTGTTTCCCCCCCATCAGGATTTGTCCTTCCCAAAGCTTGGGCGGATGGAGGAGGAGGCTGCGAGGAAGAGGAAGATGCCTTGGGCCCCCCAGGCAGGTGAGGAGGCAGTCAGTGTCCCTTTGGGCGGGTGTTGTGCTGGCTCTGTCAGCCGAGCATGGCCCCGGCTGCAGGACAACCCCGCTGGCGCCGCCGTCCTGCCAGGGCCGGAGTTGGGGGGATGTCCTTGGCCTTCCCTGTGGGCCGGAGGCAAATCCCCTCCCTGTCCTTCTTGCTTCCTGCCCCAGGCCCCGAGCTGAGGACGGAGAGCCCGGAGGACAAATCCCCCCTTGAGAACCTGGTGGGAGAGGCCGTTTTGAAGGGCTCCCCGGTGCAGGAAGGCAGCGGGGAGGAAAAGGGCCGGAGATCCCCCCACAGGAGGGGCTCCAAAGCCAGTCCCCTTTCCCAGGGGCAGCTTCTTCCAACAGAACCTTTCTGGAGGTGTGTGGAGATTCCTGCCATGGCTGGGGACCCCCCAAGGTCACTCCTGGAGGTTGAGAGCAGAGATCTCCCCACCAGCGTTGGTCTGGGGGAATTCCATCCACCTCTAATTAAGAATTATTGCTTTTGTTTCAGCTTTAGTAGAATTGCATCAATAATTACTTTAGTGTAGAGCACTGTCCTATCTTCTCCTGTACTCCTGGTAGTTTTAGTGTTTCTATTGTGCAGTAAGTAATTCTGATGAAAATCTTTTGTCTGATCATTTGTAACCCTAAATAATTCATTTCTATCAAGAGATCTGATTTGCCATCATTAAAACCTGGGGGACTAAAGTGGTTCAGTCACACCTCTGTAATTCCTCTAAACTGAAAGTGTTGGCATGATCCAAGGCTGAGATTGGATCCAGCAGCCCCCAGCACCCCACAGGAAGTTGGGAGCTCAGGGGAGCCACCCCCCTTTCCCAGTCCCCCTGTACCCCAAGACCCCCATGGGACCGTCAGACCCACCAGACCACCTTCCCTTTTCCTCCCTTCTCCCTGTTCCTTCCACTTTTTCATGGTCCCCTCGATCCCCAGCCCAACCAGGATCACTCTGAGGTCTCAACCCCTACTTTTTTCCCCACTCTCCCACCCCTTCCACATCATCCCCCACTCCCCAGCCCCCTCATGATCAGTTTGGGGGTCCCACCCTCCCCTTTCCCCACTCTTCTGACCTCTCCCACCCATTTCCCATCACCCCCCAAACCTCAGTGCCCCTCCCCCTCCACTTTTGGGGGGTCCCACTCCCCTCCCACTCAGTTTGGGGTCCCACCTCCCCTTTATCTGCTCTGACCCCCCTTTTCCCACCAACTGCCCCCTTCCCACCCCCCACTCACCCGAGAGCTCCTCGCCCGCAGCCGGGGGGGCTCCCAGCACCACCAGTGCCCAGAGAAGTCCCCCCAGAAAAGGGGTTGGGGGGGGTCCTGGGTGGGCTCTGAGTGGTTTGGGGGTCCTTGGGGAGCTCTGGGGAGGTTTTGGGGAAGTTCCCAGCACGTTTTGGGGTGAGCTGGGTGCTTTATTGAAGGGCAGGTGCCCTCCCAAAGCCCCTCCAGAACGGGTTGACACAGGGGGGACACAGGGGGGTCCCCATTCCCGATCCATCCCGGGGCCGGTTCTGCCCCCCCCAAACTCGGCTCCACCTCACAGAGACCCTCCAAGCCCCTCCCCCACTGCCCCCAATAACCAGGACTGGGGAGAACTGGGAAGCTTTACTGGGATCACTGGGAGCAGCCGGGTGGAGGCAGAGTGACAGCAGGGGAGGGGGGGACACACGACCCCCCAAAATCCTCACGGGGATGGGGGGGGTCCAGGCTGGGCCCGAGGCTCTGGGGAGGGGCTGCGGCCGCCGCCGGCTCAGGAGCTCTGTGGGGAGAGAAAAGGGGGGGACACCGGGGTGGGGGGACAGGGGGGACACCGGGATACACCGAGACCCAGACTGGATCCAGCGGGATCATATGTACTGGGATCATACTGGGATCAGACTAGGATCATACTGGCAGCAAGTGGTTCTACGCTTGGGGCAACTGGGAGCTACTAAGATCCCACTGGGAGCCATTGGAAGCAACTGGGACCATGCTGGGCACAACTGGGATCCTATTGGGAGCAACTGGGCCCACAGTGAAGGCGGCTGGGGTCATACTGGGACTGACTGGGAGCGTTCTGAGGGCAGCTGGGACCATGTTGGCGCAACTGGGGTATACTGGGAACAAGCAGGATCACGCTGGAGGTGACTGGGATCATACTGGGAGCGACTAGGACCCCACTGGGGGTGACTGGGAGTGGCTGTGAGCAACTGGGATCATGCTGGAAGCTACTGGGAGCAACTGGGAGTGAGTATAACCACACTGGGGGCAAGTGGGATATACTGGGAGAGACCAAGAGTGACTGGGATCATACTGGGACTGACTGGGAGCAGGCTGAGGTCAACTGGGATATACTGGGAGAGACTGGGAGTGACAGGGATCCTACTGGGAGGGACTGGAACTACAGTGGGGTGACTGGGAGCAAGTGGGACCCTGCTGGGGGCAAATGGCTTTATCCTGGCAGTGCCAGGGAATGTCTGGGTTCATCCTGGGTGTGACAGACACCACACAGGGTGTCCCTGGGATCATACTGGAGTCATACTGGGAGAGACTGGGAGGGACTGGAACTACAATGGGGTGACTGGGAGTAACTGGGACCATGCAGGGGGTAACTTGGATCCTACTAGGAGAGATTGGGATCATACTGGGACTGACTGGGAGAATGCTGGAGGCAACTGGGATATCCAGGGAGTGGCTGGGAGTGACTGAGATCATTCTGGGAGTGACTGGAACCATAGTAGGGGTGAAGGGGAGCAACTGGAACCATGCTGGGGGCAACTGGGATCAGAGTGGGAGCAGTTGGGCCCCTACTGGGGTCCTACTGGGGTCATACTGGGAGTGACTGCAATAATACTGGGAGTATGTGAGAGGGACTGCAGCCATACTGGGGATGAGTGGGATCAAACTGGCTTCCTACTGGACGTGTCTGGAAGTTACTGGGATCATACTGGGGGTGACTGGACTCATACCGGGATCATACTGGGAGCAACTGGGACCATGCGGAGGGCAAATGGCATCTTCCAGGGAGTGACTGGGGCCATACTGGACTCAGATGGGGAGTCCCTGAGAGTGAAAGGAGCCATCCTGGGGGTGGCTGGGAGCAACTGGGACCACCTTGGGGGCAACTGGGATCCAGCACCATACTGGAATCATAGCGGGAGCTATTCTCGTGGGGATGGGGGGGGTCCAGGCTGGGCCCGAGGCCCCGGGGAGGGGCTGCGGCCGCCGCCGGCTCAGGAGCTCTGTGGGGAGAGAAAAGGGGGGGACACCGGGGTGGGGGGTCCCCGGGGGGGCACAGACGCTCTGGGGGGGGGACACACGACCCCCTGGGACCCCCCTCACCTTCTGGCGCAGGTAGAAGCCGAGCCCCAGCGCCAGGGAGACGAAGGCCAAGAGGAAGCCCCGGCCCCTCCTCCGGAGCAATTCCTCAGGCTGATGGAGCCCGGCAGGGCCGGGGCCGCCGGCGGTGTCCGATCCCGGCAGGAAGCGGGGAGGGCCCGGCGGGGTCTGATAGAAATAAATCAAGGCAGAGCTCTCTCTTTCTTTTCCCCCCTGGGCAGTGACCATCAAGAGCTGTCCCTGCTTCCCAGCAGAAGCTGCACACACTTCAACAAAGTCTGTGGAAGAATCTGCTCTGTCAAAGTTGGCCCTGGGCTTTTATGCTTATCCAGGGATGGATCAGCAGTCACATATTCCCAGGCCAGTGAGCAGCTGACCTGTCAAACTCTGCTTCCAAAAGCAGGATGTGTGTTGGAAGGCTGGGGAACCAGGCTGGGTTGGGCACAATTCAACACTAAACCAAGCCCTTGGCACCAGCAGTAACTCCCCCCAGAGAGCTGGCAGTGCTTGCATTCTCCCATCAGATTCTTTTCCTGCTACAAGGGGTCTGCTACCACCCTCTCCAGAAAGGGGGGGGTAACCAGGTTCTTATTAATAAATCCCTTGGGGTGGATTAGAGTGAAACGACACTGAATATTCGGTGTTTGAAAACATATATATGTAGGGTTTATTTTAGAACAATGTTGTTTCAAAGGTAAACAGGTATGTTGCCATTTCGGGTGTTATCATCTCTATCTCTCATCTACAGCAACATGGCATAAAGAGAACCTTTAGGGAAAATGCATAAGGGAAAGGCAGGATAAGGGTAAGGGAGAGTATGGATTCCACAGTGTGTTTGGAGCTGCATCAGCTGTCAGTCCAAGATGGGCCATCTCAGAACTGGTGAGGTTGGGGGATGAGGAGCGAGGTTGATCATCCAGGGTCAGTGTGGATCTCCTGAGGAGACATTCAGCATCAAGATCACTTGGAGAACACCTCTATCACCTCTTCTCTGAACTAAAATATATCCATAATTGAATTAAAAAAAGAAAACTACAAATACTGAAGACTTGTTTTGAAATTACCTTGAAGATAATTAAAGGAAGACAAAGAGATCCTGAGGGATTTCAGGATTTTAATGAGCCCCAGGGTGTGTTTGCAGCCCAGCCCATGATCCTGAGGTAGTGAGAGAAGATTTGCAGCTGCTGAAGAAGTCAGAAGCCAAACTGCAAGTGCCTTGAAGCATTGCTGGGCCCCACTGAGGGCAGGCACTGCCAAAGCCTCCCCAGGGACTCCTTGGAGCAGCTCCTTGGAGGCCAGGAGTGCAGGCAGACAAAGGCTCTGGGCAGGCCCCTGCAGTGCTGAGCAAAGCCTGCCTTGGTTTTGTGGAGCACAAAGGCCAAGGGCTGAGCCCCAGGCCCTGGCCCAGCAGATCCTGTCCCTCCCGGCTGGCTCAGGGCTGTTTGGGGGGCACTGGGATGGGAGGGGGAGGAACAACAAAGGCCCAAAACTGGGCAACCCCTGCCAGGCTGCTGAGGGAGGGGCGAGGCAGAACCCAAGGGCAGAACCTGCCAGGAAAGTGGCTTGTGGTGGCCTGAGTGGCAGAGGCAGCTGCCAGCGGCAAGGGGACAAAGGCCTGGGTGCCTTTGGGCCTTGCAGCCCTGCCAGAGCCCTTGGCCATCTCTCCTGCAGGCTGTCCTGCCCTGGCCCTGCTGCTGCTCTGGCCTTGCAGGCTGCACACACCCCTCCTGCTTTCCCACCCCCTCCCATCATACTTCCCACTGATACAGTCGGTTACCATGGCAACCACCATACATTTCCATTGCTATCGTCATTTACCATGGAAACCATCATACATTCTTATTGCTATGGTTGGTTACCATGGCAACCATAATACATTCCCAATGCTATGGTCGGTTACCATGGCAACCATCTTTACGGTCCTGTTTCTACAGTCAGTTACCATTGCAACCATACATTCTCGTGGCTACGGTCAGTTACCATGGCAACCATAAGACATTCCCAATGCTATGGTCAGTTACCATGGCAACCATCATACATTCCCATTGCTATGGTCAGTTACCATGGCAACCATCATACATTCCCATTGCTATGGTCGGTTACCATGGCAGCCATCATTCATTCCTGTTGCTACGGTCAGTTACCATGGCAAACATCATACAGTTGTGTTGCAACAGTCGGTTACCATGGCAACAAGCATACCTCCCACTGGTACACTCGGTTACTATGGCAACCACCATACCTCCCACTGGTACACTCGGTTACTATGGCAACCACCATACATTCCGGTTTCTACGGTCAGTTACTACGGCAACCAGCATAGATTCAAATTGCTACAGCTAGCTACCATGGCAACCATCCCACTGCTATGGTCGGTTACCATGGCAATCACCATACCTCCCACTGGTGCAGTCGGTTACCATGTCAAGCACCACACATTCCCGTTTCTACAGTCAGTTACCATGGCAACCATCATACATTCCCATTGCTATGGGAGGTTACCATGGCAACCACCACACATTCCCATTGCAACGGTCAGTTACCATGGCAACCATCACACATTCCCATTGCAATGGTCAGTTACCATAGCAACCATCATACATTCCTATCGCTACAGTCGGTTACTATGGAAACCATCATACATTCTTATTGCTCTGGTCGCTTACCATGGCAACCACCATACATTCTAATTGCCACGGCTGGTTACCATGGCAACCACCACACACTCCCATTGCTACAGTCGGTTACTATAGCAACCATCATACATTCCCATTGCTATGGTCAGTTACCATGGCAACCATCATACAGTCGCGTTGCTACAGTCACTTACCATGGCAACCATCGTACATTCCCATCACTACAGTCACTTACTATGGGAACCTCTTGGTTCCCCTTGGACAGAAGCAGATGCAGATGAGCCTCCCTGTTGTCCACCAGCCTGGCAGCTGTGCTCTAAAGGCCTGTGGCCCAAGGGCTGTCTTCACCAAGACCCTGCACCAACCTCTGGGACTCTTTCCATCCCCTCGTGCTGCCTTTCCAGTGAATTCCAGGGTTATCAAAGCCAACTGGAATGGGCTCTTTGTCTCACTCCACAATGTCACCCAAACCACTCTCTCCTCTCACCCTCACCCACAAAAGTTCACCCAGTTTGTTCATCCCCTAGAGCAGCTCCACAGGTCCCAGAAGCTCCTTCCTGCTAAGGACACCTCTCTCCTGCTCCTTCTCTCCTGTGTCTCCTTGGCCTTCTCTCCCAACCCATCACAGCCCTGCAACCTGGGAGCTGTCTCAGCAGGCCTGGGCTGTTATTGCCTGCAAGTGGAATGAAGAGAGACTTGGGGCTGCAGCTCCTCCTGCCTGTGCCCCACACGCAGGGCATTGGGGCCTGTCTGGCTGCAGCCCCTCAGCGGGGGCACCGGGGTAAGAACAGACTTGCAGAGGGGAAAGCTGCTCTGAAAGCCCCGAGAGCTGGGGTGGGCAGAGGCTTTGCTGACAATGGCCTTGGGGGTGGACGTGCTGGGACTCAGGCCCAGGGGGAAAATCCCAGGCCTGATCCCTGAGGAGATCAGCACATGCTGCTGAAATGCTGGGGGAGAGAAGAGCCAGCAGAGGGAGGAAACAAGTGTGGACAGCCTGGGCTGATGGGATTTGGACTCGTGCCTGGCCCGGCCTTGGCTGGGCAGAGAAGGGACAGCCTTTGTGTCCCTGCAGGGCTGGGATTCACTCCCTGCCCCAAAGGCCCCCAATGTGTCTGAGAAGCCCTGGGTGGTGCCTGTCCCACAACTGCTGGGAATGGGGACGGGGTCCCTGCACAGGCCCTGTGCTGTCCAGGGCAGCTGCTGCACTTGTGCTGCAGAGCCCTGGCACCTCCCCTGGCACTACAGGCCCCTCTTTGGCTGTTCAATCCAGGCCCCTCTTTGGCTGTTCAATCCAGCTGCCCTGAAGTAGGTTCAGCAGTGAAGGGATGTCCAGGAGACAATGGCCATTGTACTCTGAGGACCTGTAGAAAATACCCTGAGAAAGAACAGGAGAGAGACCTCTCTTCCTGTGCCACCTGACTCCATTTGGTCACCTGAACACCTCTAGGGGCTGCCCTGGACAGAAGGAACAGTGACAGGTTCCCCTGTCCTACATGTGGGTCCCTTCTGCCACTGAAGTTGGCCAAAGCAATGTCCAAGCAGCCTCCAAGGAGATCCCACAGCTGCTGCCCTGTCCCTAGGAACTGCTCCACTGGAGCCTGCAGTTCCCAGCAGGAATCTCGGTCACCTCTGGCCCCTCAGGAGGAACCAGGGCTTTGTGTCCCAGCAGGTCACTCCTGGCTTTGGTCTTCCTTCATTCCCATGGGAGCTGGGACAAGGAGTCACTGCAGGGGCCTGTTTTGGGCCCACTGAGCTGGGGCAGGAGGAATCCCAGCCCATGGGGGTTGTGGAGGGAGCTGAGTGTCCTTCTGGCCCCAGGTCTGCAGAGCCACAAGGAGACACCTCTGTTGACTCAGCTGAGTCCCTTCCCTCAGTGCAGGTGAAGGAGATCCCTCCTGGGCACTGTCTGGGTTTCCTGTCTAATGATGGGACATGAAAAGGGGACTCTTGGACTTACCTGTGTGTCTGTTTGGAGACATGACAGTGCTGAAAGAAGTGTCTGTGCCCAGCTGAGAGAAGGCACATCATGATTTCCTTCAGCTGTGTGCCAGCAGGTTCCCCTGGAGCCCCAGGGACAGCTGGAGGGAGCCCAGAGGGGCAGAGCAAGGGCTGCCTGGGGCTGTTGCTGTGCTGCTGAGCTGGGCCGGGCTCCTGGCACACAGGGAGCTCCTGGCAAGCAAGAAGAGCTTCAAAGAGACAGCTCTGCTGGTGAGCAGCTCCTCTGCACAGCCCAGCAGGGCTGAGGGCACTGCCTGCAGCACCCAGGGCACAGGAGAGAAGGGAGGAAGATGAGAGGCAGCCTGGGCTGGGAGGTGACTGAGCTCTCACTATGGGAGAAACCTTCCCAGGATTTGAAGGAAGAATTCTCTGGCTGTAGGAAAGTTCAGCTTCCCTTCCTGGAGGCATCTCCTCAAGCTGGCACATCCCACAGCTTCTAGGATCTTTCAGCAGGACTCTCCCAGTTGCTGCAGTGCAGGGGAAGTGGCCACATGGCAGAGCAGGGCAGGAGCTGCAGGCAGCAAGGGCAGAGAGGAGAAGGGAGCAGGAGGTTCAAGGGATCCTGGGGTGGGAGGACAGGGCAGAGCTGCTCAGGGAGGAACCTTGCCAGCCCTTTGCCAGGGTCAGGCTGTGGCTGCAGAGCAGTGCAGGGGAGTTCCTGCAAGTGCCTCTGCCAGCTGCCAAATGGCAGCAGTGGCAGGAGCTGTCAGGATGGCTCTGCTGGATTTGCTGGGGTGCAGCAGGAGAAGCTGCTGCAGAGCAGGACTTGCTGCTGCCCCCTCAGAGGCCCAGGGCAAGAAGGTTCCCTGGGCCAGGGCTGGCTGTGGGGTGGGAAGGTGGGGGTGCAGCCAGGGGTGCCCAGGGCTGTGGGGCAGAGCAGGGTCCTGCCCCAGGGCTCTGTGTGCTGGGGCAGGGACTCTGCTGCCTGCCAGGGGCAGCTCTCAGCCCGGCCAAGGAGCTGCCACGGCCCTGCAGGGAGAAGGGGGGGTGGAAGGAGTGACCCCTCAGGGCAGGGCAGGGATGGGCAGGGCAGGGCCCTTCAGCTGCAGGCTCAGGGCTCCTCACAGCTTCAGCTCCACCTCCTGCCATTTCCAGGGGCCCTTCTCAGGAAGCACATCCCCCCAGAACACCTCCCCCTTCCCAGCCACCGTGTCAGTCTGTTCTTTGGACATGGATTCCTGGATCTCTGGGCAGTTTCTCTGTAGGGGAACAGTTGAGTGTGATGCTCCTCCAGCTCCAAGCTGCCAGCACAGGGCAGCTGAGCCCAGGACTGATGGGCAGAGCAGCTCTTCTCTCTGCACTGAGGGACCGTCCCTGTGCCCCTCAGAACCCACAAGACTTGACCTGCAGTGCAATAGGAATGTCAGGGATTTCAAACCTCCACAACCACTCCTAAGTGTGACAGGTGCAAGTGGGTGAACAAATACAAAGAATTCCCTCAGCTCAGTCCTTCATTTGGGCAAATTGCAAACAGCAAAGCTGAGAAGCTCTTTGATGTATCATGAGTACATCTATTTTGAGATCACCCTGCATTCCAAGTTCCCTCTCCAGCAGAGCAAGGAGTCCTTGGGAGCCCATCACAGAGTTGCTGCTTCCAATGGTCCCCTCAGGCAGCAAAAGCCAGAGCTCAGGGGAGGGAGCTGCAGGGAGGTCTGAGAGAGCAGAGAGAGCCTGAGAGTGGGGTGGCTGTGAGGTGTGTAATGTTTGGCTGCAGAAGCCTGGTCTAACTCAGCAGTGACGTTTCCTCCTCAACAGATCAAAATACCCTGGGGAAGGAGGAAATGTCCAACAGCAGCTCCATGGCCCAGTTCCTCCTCCTGGCATTGGCAGACAGGCGGGAGCTGCAGCTCCTGCACTTCTGGCTCTTCCTGGCCATCTCCCTGGCTGCCCTCCTGGCCAACGGCCTCATCCTCAGCGCCGTAGCTGCGACCACCACCTGCACACCCCCATGGGCTTCTTCCTGCTCCACCTCTCCCTCACAGACCTGGGCTGCACCTGCACCACTGTCCCCAAAGCCATGCACAATTCCCTCTGGGGCACCACAACCATCTCCTACCATGGATGTGCTGCACAGGTTTTTCTCTACTTAGTCTTTCTTCGAGCAGAGTTTTCCCTCCTCACCATCCTGTGCTACGACCGCTCTGTTCCCATCTGCAAACCCCTGCACTACGGGACCCTCCTGGGCAGCAGAGCTTGTGCCCACATGGCAGCAGCTGCCTGGGCCACTGGCTTTCTCTATTCTCTGCTGCACACAGCCAATACATTTTCCCTGCCCCTGGGCCAGGGCAATGCCCTGGGCCAGTTCTTCTGTGAAATCTCACAGTTCCTCAAACTCTCCTGCTCACACTCTTACATCAGAGAATTCAGGCTTCTCTTGTTTTCCATCTCTTTAGCATTTGGTTGTTTCATTTTCATTGTTTTCTCCTCTGTGCAGATCTTCAGGGCTGTGCTGAGGATCCCCTCTCAGCAGGGACGGCACAAAGCCTTTTCCACCTGCCTCCCTCACCTGACCGTGGTCTGCCTGTTTATCAGTGCTGCCACATTTTCCTACCTGAAGCCCCCCTCAATCTCCTCCCCATCCCTGAATCTGGCCCTCTCAGTTCTGTACTCGGTGGTTCCTCCAACGCTGAACCCCTTCATCTACAGCCTCAGGAACCAGGAGCTCAATAATGCCATAAAGAAGATGATGACTGGATGTTTTTCAAAAGCAATAAACTTTATTTTTTCTTCTGCAGAACACTCATTGTGTAACACATTTTGGGCCCAGCCTGCCTTCTAAAGCTTTTGATAGTAGTAGGGGTAGGGGCCTTTACTGTTTTTTCCCTCTGTTCATGTCATTAACACTGAAATTTTATTCTTCATCTCATATATAATTCACACTCTACCTCTTTTATTTGACCCACAAAATATACAAATCAGGAATCATTTTTTGTGTCCATTTAAACAAAAGAAAAGTTTGTGCAGCAAGGTATTTGTCCAACATCCTCCCTGTGTTAGTTTGTACATGAGGAATCACAATCTCTGAGTGTAAGAAAGGACTTGAATTCTTTCTTCCAGATTCTTCCTCCCAGACCTCCCCTGAAGCTGGAGGGCATTTCCATGTTTGCAGATGTGGAGGGGAAAAGAGTCCCAGCACTGCCAGGGAGCACCAGCACTGGGGCTGTTCAGAGCTGCTCTCTTTGCACTCCCACCCTCTCCTTTCCTGTCCGTGCCAAGGCCTGAGTGCTCTGGCAGCTCAGTCACTGTCCTGCTGTGGGTCAGGCCTGTGAGCACAGGCAGGGACAGGCCCTGGGCACTGCTGGCACAGGGCTGGGCTCCACAACAGCAGTTCAGGCAGCAAAGGGGTTCCCCTCCAGGCACTTCCTGAAGGCTGAGGTCTTTTCCCAACACTGGCATCAAGAAGTCCAAGGAACAGACTCTCCAAAGTCTTGTTGCTTTGCTTGTTTCTCCATGGAGACAGTGCAGGGAGGTCAGGGGACTGCGGGGACTGAGGGCTGGGTCAGATGTTGTGTGTTGGTGGCCGATGGCCAATGGAGGTGACAAATGAGCTCCAAGTCACCTGCCTGGGGCTCTGCAGCTTGTGAGGGCTCTCATGGCAGGGGAGGACTTGTCTGTAGGAACTCAGGAAGTGCAGGAGAGCACAGAGGATCTACAGGGACAGCCCATCCCATCCAGTCAGCAGTGAATGCAGTCCTGGAGCAGAATCCTGCCCAGGGTGGAGTCACCTAGAGATCAAGTACTAAATCTTGCTGTGAAGGGGCAAACAGAGCTCTGCAAGCCCAGGGGACACAGCAGGTACAGGGAAAACTCTCGCAAGTGACTTCTCTTGCCCTCAGTGAACTTCCCCAGGTCGATCAAGAGCAGCCCCCAAAGCCATGTCCCAGCTCTGGAACGAGAGGGGCAGGGCCCCTCTGAGCCCCCTCCATGGCCACACAGGAGTGTCTGTGGGAGGTGGTCAGTGCAGGGAGCACCATCAGCTGGCTCTGCCTCCCAGCTGGAGCAGCACAGCCCAACAGAGTCCCCCATGGCCACGGGCCCCACAGCCCCCCTGCTCTGCAGAGCAGCCCCCCCAGCTCGGGGGCTGTGGGGAGCACGGGCAGGGGGTGCAGGAAGGGCTGCTCAGGCCAGCACAGACGTGTTCCCCTGGGGAAAGGCTCTGTGGGGAGATGGGATGTGCCAGGAGAAGAGCAGGACACTCTGTGTGAGCAGAGGGACATGGAAAGAGGCTGCCCTGGCCCTGGGGAAAAGAGGGGACAAAGCAAAATGTGGGAAACTCTCTGGTCTGAGATCAGTGGTGCTGCCCAAGAACACGCTGACTCCAGAGGTGTCCAAGCGGGGCAGAGCCGGCGACTCCGGTCCCTGCGGCAGTGGGGGGGGAGGCAGCGGCTCTGCTTGATTCCATGGAGTTCTGGGCAGGCACAGTGGCCCCTTGGTTCCGTGAGGCTCTTCAGTGTCACTATGGCCCCTTGGTTCCATGAGGGTCTGAGATGTCTCAGGGTTCCTTTGGTTCCAAAGAGGCCTCGCGTGTCACAGTGGTCCCTTGGTTCCATGAGATTCCACAGTATTCCTGCATTCCTTTGGTTCCATGAGGCCCTGCAGTGTCATAATGACTCTTGATTCCATGAGGTTCCAATTTCTCCACAAGTTCCTTTGGCTCCATAGGGCCCTGTAGTGCCAAAACGGCCCCTGGATTCCATGAGTTTCCACCCTGTCCTCAGGTCCATAGGGCCTTCAGTGTCACAATGCCTCCTTGATTTGCAGAGTGTCCCAGGGTTCCTTTGTTTCCATGAGAACCTGCAGTGTCCCAATGGCCTCTTGATTCCATAAGGTTCTGCAGTGACACAGTGGCACCCCAATTCCATGAGGCTGCACAGTGTCCCCGGGTTCCTTTGGCTCCAGAATGCCCTGTAGTGTCACAGTGGTCCCTTGAGTCCATGAGATGTCCTCAGTGTCACAATGACCCCTTGATTCCATGAAGTTGCACAGTGTCCCTTGGTTCCATTTTCCCACGACTTTCCCCAGTGTCACAATGGCCCCTTGATTCCATCGGGTTCCCCACTGTCCCAAGGTCCATTTGGCTCCAAAAGGGCCCTGTAGTGTCACAGTGGCCCCTTGATTTTATGAGGTTCCACTGTGTCCCAGGGTTCCTTTGTTTCCATGAGGCACCTCAGTGACACAATGGACCCCTGGTTCCATGAGGTTCCAAAAGGTTTCAGGGTTCCTTTTCTTCCACAAGGCCCCAGATGTTAAATGTTCCCCTGGTTCTACAAGATTTCACAGTGTCCCTTTGTTCCTTGGTTTCCATGAGGCCCTGCAGTGCCACAATGGCCCCTTGATTCCAGGAGGTTGCACAGTGGCATCACAGAGCTGAGCCCACCCAGATGAAAGTTTGGGGAGGATTAGGAGGAACCAGGACAAAAAGGATTGGATATTTGGGGAAGGAAAGAGGGGCTTGTCCAACAGAGAGGGAAGATTTTGATGAGGTAAAAACAGGTTCAGGGAATGCTGAGGGTGCTGAAACCCTGAGTGTGCAAACATTCCTGATGGACCTTTTACCGTCTTTGTAACCTCAAGTCCCAACACTACCTAAAACAGCTGGTTCTCTCACTGAGGGGAATCCACTGCTCTAATCCCAACCTCAACCGAACCTCGAAGGCAAAGCCCAAAGCCAGAACTCCAAACTCTTATTTAAACTCTAATGCCCACTCCAATCCCAAATCTGCATTGTTGGTGTGAAAAGCCAAGGTTTAATCCTGAACCAGCCCCCAAAACTCTTCCCCTAATCATGAACCAGACACTGCCAGCAGAACAACAAACCTCCCAAAGTTCTGCCTAATCCCCACCCTGAGCTCTAAACCCCAAGCCCTGACCATTGAGCACCCCCACAGCCCTTGGGAGCAGGGCAAGGACCTGCAGGGCCAGAGCAGGCCCAGGGGGTTGGCACAGGAATGGGAGGTGACCTGGATCTGCTCAGCTCTGCAGTGACCCCCAGGAGAAGGGCCTGGGCTCTGGCAGGGATGTCCTGTGGCACAGGGGCTCAGGATCCAAGTTCAGAAGGCCAAGTGCCCATGGCAACAGCCAGAGCTGGTGCAGAGCCATCAGGGAGGGTCTAGAAATGCTGCTGGGAGGGGGTGGGAAAGCAGGAGGGGTGTGTGCAGCCTGCAAGGCCAGAGCAGCAGCAGGGCCAGGGCAGGACAGCCTGCAGGAGAGATGGCCAAGGGCTCTGGCAGGGCTGCAAGGCCCAAAGGCACCCAGGCCTTTGTCCCCTTGCCTCTGGCAGCTGCCTCTGCCACTCAGGCCACCACAAGCCACTTTCCTGGCAGGTTCTGCCCTTGGGTTCTGCCTCGCCCCTCCCTCAGCAGCCTGGCAGGGGTTGCCCAGTTTTGGGCCTTTGTTGTTCCTCCCCCTCCCATCCCAGTGCCCCCCAAACAGCCCTGAGCCAGCCGGGAGGGACAGGATCTGCTGGGCCAGGGCCTGGGGCTCAGCCCTTGGCCTTTGTGCTCCACAAAACCAAGGCAGGCTTTGCTCAGCATTGCAGGGGCCTGCCCAGAGCCTTTGTCTGCCTGCACTCCTGGCCTCCAAGGAGCTGCTCCAAGGAGTCCCTGGGGAGGCTTTGGCAGTGCCTGCCCTCAGTGGGGCCCAGCAATGCTTCAAGGCACTTGGCAGTTTGGCTTCTGACTTCTTCAGCAGCTGCTTCAATCTTCTCTCACTACCTCAGGATCATGGGCTGGGCTGCAAACACACCCTGGGGCTCATTAAAATCCTGAAATCCCTCAGGATCTCTTTGTCTTCCTTTAATTGTCTTCAAGGCAATTTCAAAACAAGTCTTCAAAGTTTGTACTTTTTTTGTTTTAATTCAATTATGGATATTTTTAGTTCAGAGAAGAGGTGATAGAGGTGTTCTCCAAGTGATCTTGATGCTGAGTGTCTCCTCAGGAGATCCACACTGACCCTGGATGATCAACCTCGCTCCTCACCCCCCAACCTCACCAGTTCTGACATGGCCCATCTTGGACTGACAGCTGATGCAGCTCCAAACACACTGTGGGGCCATTAAAACACTGAAAACCAAATTATTTCCCTTCCTTTAATTGTCTTCAAGTCATCAAGACTTCTACAGCTAATTGGAGTTCTTTTGTAGTGTAGCTAAGGAGGAAGATTTTAAAGTGGACATCATGAAAATAATATATTTTTTATGAAAGAGAATGATTTACACACAGCCTTGGGATGCAAGAGGGTCAGGGCAGGAAGGAGTTGGATCCAAAGACAAGGGGGCAAAAGACACTAGTAGAACTTAATAATTGACCAATTGAACAGTTATCAAGTGGTCCAATAGCATTTGCTACAATTTTAACAGTGATTGAATTATAGATTCAGAATAACAACATTCACCCCACAGTCAATTCACACCCACACCCAGGCAGAGCTGTGTGGACACATCAAGAGCTGGGTGTGGAAAGGTCCCTCTCCTAAATTCTCCTTGTTGTCAGGGAAACATTCCCACCAATCCCTTTGTGTTTGCCAACAGACAAGAGTCCCAGCTGGAGGAGTGTTTGTGGAGGGGGATCAGAATTGTCCTGGGCATCAGCGCCGCTCTTTGGAGTGTTGCAAACTGGAGGGTTCCCGAGCTGGGAGAGGCTGCCAGAGGTGTCCCACTGAGAGGGAGGTGCTGGGGAGCTGCCAGGGCCTCCCTCAGCCCCGCTGGGTGTGGGCTCACAAGGGGACTGGCTTTAGTGATCTGCTGAATTTCCATCCTGGTGTCAGGAATGGCTGGGTTTCCAAACTATATGGGAATTGTATCCAAACTGTTCCATTTGAGCTGCGATTCAGGCAGGGAATGTTCCAAGGCTTTCATGGGATGACTGATTATCCTGTGTTCCCCAGCTGTTCCACTCCTGATTGTTCTCACCTTTATCATCCAGAAGCACCTGGTCCAGTCCAGGGACACTTCCCCACACCCCTGGTCCAGTCCAGGGACACTTCCCCACAACTCTGGTGCAGTCCAGGGACACTTCCCCACACCCCTGGTGCAGTCCAGGGGCTCTTCATTGCTCAGCTGGTTTGGTCAAGGCTTGTCAGGAGCTCCTGAGATCATCGACCAGGCCTGAGGACAAAGGGGGGAGGATGCACCAGCACACAGGTTTATAGGAAAGATGGGGACAAACTTTTTGTAGGGCCTAGATATGGCTGTCTGTAACAAATGTGGATAGAGCCTTCCCAAATCTTCGTTCGCGAAGCCTAGCCCTGATGATGAGATATGGCTGTGAAAGGAAAATAGTTTTAAACCAATAAAAGTCAGGTTTCAAGTAGATATAACCAAGAATTTTTTACACTAGCAGTGGTGAAACACTGGCACAGGTTGCCCAGAGCGGTGATGCCTCATCCCTGGAAAAATTCAGGGTCAGGTTGGACAGGGTTCTGGGCAACCTGATGTGAATGAACATGTCGTTGCTCATTACAAGGGAGATGGAATAGAAGAACTTCAAAGGTCCCTTCCTACCAATACTCTTCCATCATTCTGCTGGAGCCAAGGCTGACAAGGATCACCCAGGTTTCAGACCCAGCTGAGCATCCCCTTTGATGGCCCATCTGGCAGCTCTGCTAAAAAGCTGCTGCAAAGAACCTCCAGACCTAAAGGAGCTTTTGTGCTGGGCTCAGCTGTGGCTCTCAGGGCTGGAGGGCTTGGCTTTTGGCTGCCAGGTGCCCACCAAGGCTCTCTCTCCCTCCTCCTCCTTCTCCACTGCCCTTGGTGCCTGCAGGGTTGTTTCTCCCACATTTCTCTCACTCTTCTCTGGGTTCCAGCACCCTGGATTTTAGCCTTTCTCCAAAGGGTTATCACAGAGGTGCCTCTGGAATTGTTTATTGTCTCAGCTTTGGACACTGGCTGGTCCATTTTGGAGCCACCTGAAACTGGCTCTCTCTGACACAGAGTCAACTCTTGATGTCCTCTTCCCTAAGGGAAACCTGCAGCCTCCTCCCTGCTACCAAAGCTGATCCACAGGGTCATTCAAGTGCCCAGGAAAACAGGAGGTCATTGAGCCCACGTGGTAGTTTGGCCTAGGCCTTCCTTGGTGACCAGTTTGTAACCAAGGAAGGGTCCAGATTTACCCAGTATTCCCTACAATTTTTACGTAAGCTGGACTATAAGAAGAAAGGAGGAGAGGCCTTTGCTCTTTTTCCTTCCGGCGGCTTGGAGGTGCAGGTTCCCTGCTGTTGAGTCTGCGTGTTGGGGAGCGAGGCCTGGTTAGGCCTTGCCGACCTTGGGAGACAGAGGCTGCCGGCAATCGGTCCAGAGCGACCCTCGGTTGTCCCAAGGAGAGTAGTGAGCTATTTCTTTGCTAACTCTTTTAGTTGTTAGATATTGGGTCACTAATCAGGATATATATATATTTTATTTTGGTTTTGTTCCTTTTCCCTTCCCCCTTCCCTTTCCCTTGTGAAATTGTATATATTTCAACTGTAACAAAAGTGTAAATATATTTATATATATCACTTTACCTGTCTCTCTCTCTCATTTCGGGCTTTTGTAGTTTTTTTTCCCTCCCTCTTCTCCCTGAGGTTTGGGGGGGGACTTCTTGTGGTAAGGTTTGGAGACTTGACAGGGAGCCAGCTTCAAACCATATCAGCCCATTATTCTTCAGGCTGGTTGAACAAGACTTTGTCCTCTTCCTGTCCCTGACTGCAGATTCTTTCTGTCAGAGCAGAGCTGGGCTGGACCTCAGCCGTGCTTTGCTCCAGAGCCTGCTGGGGTGGGGGCAGATGGCAATGGCAGAGGGACTGAGGTGCCCCAAGGAGAGCAAACCCTGCTGTCCCCAGGGCCAGAGAGACACAGGGCTGGGCTGGGCAGCCTGGCAGGACAGGGCTTTGCCTGGACTGAACAACCAAAGAGGGGCCTGTAGTGCCAGGGGAGGTGCCAGGGCTCTGCAGCACAAGTGCAGCAGCTGCCCTGGACAGCACAGGGCCTGTGCAGGGACCCCGTCCCCATTCCCAGCAGTTGTGGGACAGGCACCACCCAGGGCTTCTCAGACACATTGGGGGCCTTTGGGGCAGGGAGTGAATCCCAGCCCTGCAGGGACACAAAGGCTGTCCCTTCTCTGCCCAGCCAAGGCCGGGCCAGGCACGAGTCCAAATCCCATCAGCCCAGGCTGTCCACACTTGTTTCCTCCCTCTGCTGGCTCTGCTCTCCCCCAGCATTTCAGCAGCATGTGCTGATCTCCTCAGGGATCAGGCCTGGGATTTTCCCCCTGGGCCTGAGTCCCAGCACGTCCACCCCCAAGGCCATTGTCAGCAAAGCCTCTGCCCACCCCAGCTCTCGGGGCTTTCAGAGCAGCTTTCCCCTCTGCAAGTCTGTTCTTACCCCGGTGCCCCCGCTGAGGGGCTGCAGCCAGACAGGCCCCAATGCCCTGCGTGTGGGGCACAGGAGGAGGAGCTGCAGCCCCAAGTCTCTCTTCATTCCACTTGCAGGCAATAACAGCCCAGGCCTGCTGAGACAGTTCCCAGGTTGCAGGGCTGTGATGGGCTGGGAGAGAAGGCCAAGGAGACACAGGAGAGAAGGAGCAGGAGAGAGGTGTCCTTAGCAGGAAGGAGCTTCTGGGACCTGTGGAGCTGCTCTAGGGGATGAACAAACTGGGTGAACTTTTGTGGGTGAGGGTGAGAGGAGAGAGTGGTTTGGGTGACATTGTGGAGTGAGACAAAGAGCCCATTCCAGTTGGCTTTGATAACCCTGGAATTCACTGGAAAGGCAGCACGAGCGGATGGAAAGAGTCCCAGAGGTTGGTGCAGGGTCTTGGTGAAGACAGCCCTTGGGCCACAGGCCTTTAGAGCACAGCTGCCAGGCTGGTGGACAACAGGGAGGCTCATCTGCATCTGCTTCTGTCCAAGGGGAACCAAGAGGTTCCCATAGTAAGTGACTGTAGTGATGGGAATGTACGATGGTTGCCATGGTAAGTGACTGTAGCAACGCGACTGTTGATTGTTGCCATGGTAACTGACCATAGCAATGGGAATGTATGATGGTTGCTATAGTAACCGACTGTAGCAATGGGAGTGTGTGGTGGTGGTTGCCATGGTAACCAGCCGTGGCAATTAGAATGTATGGTGGTTGCCATGGTAAGCGACCAGAGCAATAAGAATGTATGATGGTTTCCATAGTAACCGACTGTAGCGATAGGAATGTATGATGGTTGCTATGGTAACTGACCATTGCAATGGGAATGTGTGATGGTTGCCATGGTAACTGACCGTTGCAATGGGAATGTGTGGTGGTTGCCATGGTAACCTCCCATAGCAATGGGAATGTATGATGGGTGTCATGGTAACTGACTGTAGAAACGGGAATGTGTGGTGCTTGACATGGTAACCGACTGCACCAGTGGGAGGTATGGTGATTGCCATGGTAACCGACCATAGCAGTGGGATGGTTGCCATGGTAGCTAGCTGTAGCAATTTGAATCTATGCTGGTTGCCGTAGTAACTGGCCGTAGAAACCGGAATGTAAGGTGGTTGCCATAGTAACCGAGTGTACCAGTGGGAAGTATGCTTGTTGCCACGGTAACCGACCGTTGCAACACAACTGTATGATGGTTGCCATGGGAACTGACCGTAGCAACAGGAATGTATGATGGCTGCCATGGTAACCGACCATAGCAATGGGAATGTATGATGGCTGCCATGGTAACCGACCATAGCAATGGGAATGTATGATGGTTACCATGGTAACTGACCGTAGCCACGAGAATGTATGGTTGTTGCAATGGTAACTGACTGTAGAAACAGGACCCTAAGATGGTTGCCATGGTAACCGACCATAGCAACGTGACTGTATGCTGGTTGCCATGGTAACTGACGATGGCATTGGGAATGTATTATGGTTACCATGGTAACCAACCATAGCAATAAGAATGTATGATGGTTTCCATGGTAAATGACGATAGCAATGGAAATATATGGTGGTTGCCATGGTAACCAGCTGTACCAGTGGGAAGTATGATGGTTGCCGTGGTATCTGACCATAGAAACAGGAATGTATGATGGTTACCATGGTAACTGACCATAGCAATGGAAATGTATGCTTTTTGCCATGGTAACTGACCCTGGCAATGAGAATGTATTCTGGTTGCCATGGTAACTGACCACAGTAATGGCAATGTCTGGTAGTTACCATGGTAACGACCACAGCAATGGGAATGTGTAATGGTTGCCATGGTAACCGACCATAGCAATGGCAATGTCTGATGGTTGCCATGGTAACCAACCATAGCAACGGGAATGTATGCTGTTTCGCATGGTAACTGAGCATAGGAATGGGAATGTGTGATGGTTGCCATGGTAACGTACCTAGCAATAAGAATGAATGATGGTTACCAAGGTAACTGACCATAGCAATGAAAATGTGTAATGGTTCCCATGGTAACTGACCGCAGGAATGGGAATGTATGCTGGTTGCCATGGTAACTGAAAGGAGCAACACAACTGAATAATGGTTTCCATGGTAACCGACTGTACCAGTGTGAATTATGATGGTTGCTGTGGTAACTGACCTTAGAAAGGGGAATGTATGATGTTTGCCATGGTAACTGACGGTAGCAATGGGAATTTATGATGGCTGCCATGGTAACTGTGATTTCCTCACACTATGAGCACGACGTTTTCATCTGCAAAAACATCTGTGAGTGCCCAGAGATCTCCCGAGATGGGCTGGAAAGGTCTCAAGCACATGAGCACTAGAGAGGGGCTAAGGAGCTGTGGCCTCACCGGTGTGGAGACTGAGGACAGTACAGGACAGTCCTGAGAGGGCTTGAAGGGAGGATTTAGAGATGGTGGATTTTTTTGTCACAGTAGAAAAGAGCATGAGAAAGAAAGAATTAATGCCAAGTGTAGCTGGGGAGGTCCCGAGTGGACTTGAGAAAAAAGGAATTTCACTCCATGGGAAACGCTGCAACACATCCCCCAGGAGGAGTGTGGATGAGCCCAAGGCTCTGTGTGTGCAGGAAGAGCCAGGGAGGACGCAGAGATGTCAGTGCAGGAAGGTGCCAGCCAGGGGGGGCAGCCGGGGGGATGACGACAGCCTGCAGGGAAAGGGGCAGGGCATGGACACCGTAGGACAGCCTGGGCTGGAGAGGAGACAGGGAGGGGGAGAAGCTGAAAGGCCCTGACAGAGCCACCTTCTGCAGGCCTTTGGCCATGGCTGCTGTCTGTGCCCCTGATGCCAGGAGGAGGGGAGTGCCCCTTGCAGCCCTGGGGCCTCAGGGCCTCCTTGTCCCTGCTCAGCAGCCTGGCAGGTGCCACCCCATGGGCCTGCCCTTGGCATTGCCCATCCCACATCCCAGTGCCCCAGGAAGAGCCCTGAGGAATGAGGCAGGGACAGGATGTCCCTTCCCAGGGGCTGGGGGTCAGGGCTTGGTCCTTTGGAATAATAAAACACATCCAGGTTTCCTTATCATCAGAGCCACCTTTCCATTGCTTGTCCATCCTTGTCACCACTGGAATTTTCTGTTCCAATTGGAGTCTGGGGACACTTTCACAGTCGTGTCCCTCAGTGGGACCCATTAACACTACAAGAAACTTCAGTATTTCAAACTCATTTTGACTTCCTGAGAAGTTGTTTGAACTTCCTCTCAGGGACTGAGTCTCATGCAAACAACATCAAACCCCCCGAGGGTCATGAAATACCTGGGGCTGTTGCTGTGCTGCTGAGCTGGGCCAGGCTCCTGGCACACAGGGAGCTCCTGGCAAGCAAGAAGAGCTTCAAAGAGACAGCTCTGCTGGTGAGCAGCTCCTCTGCACAGCCCAGCAGGGCTGAGGGCACTGCCAGGGCAGCTCAGGGACACCAGCAGGGCACAGACAGAGCTTCAAGGGGCTCAGCACTGGCAGGAGGGCTGAGAGTTCCCTGCAGGAGGAATCTTGGCAGGGCTGCACACGGTGAGTCTGTGGCTGCAGGGCAGTGCAGGGGCAGCTCCTGGAGGCATCTCCTAAAGCTGGCCCAGCCCCAGCTGATGGGATGGGTGAGCAGGGGCTGTTTTGGGGCACTTTGGAAGAGCTGTGAAGCTGGGGGTGCAGCCAGGGGTGCCCAGGGCTGTGGGGCAGAGCAGGGTCCTGCAGCCCAGGGTGCTGTGCTGGGCAGGGACTCTGCTGCCTGCCAGGGGCAGCTCTCAGCTGGCCTGGGGAGAATCTGTGTGTTAAGTCCTCTTCAAGGCAGCCCGAGGGAAAGTGCAGGGCAGATGGGAAACAGGCTGAGAGGCACTGCAGCTCTCCTGGCTCTGCATTAAGCAACGGAGAGCTCAGCCCTTCTGCCTGTCCTGTCTCAACACTCTTCAGATTTGTAATTGGAAAAATTTGTCCCTAAAAATATCCCCAGGTGTTAGGATTGTAACCAAAAAACTCAGTCAAAATTATTTTAAGGATACACTGTGCCTCTCTTTTGCAGCCCAAATTGCTCCAAGACAACAGTACAGGAATTGAATTTTTCCATCAAAGCTGGGTTCCATGTGACATCCCCTGTGATCATGAGAGCTGTCCCAAACCAGCTCCGTGTCTGCACTGCAGCAGAGCAAAGCTGAGACCTTGGCAGCACATGGGCAGAGCTCCTGCTCCTCACAGTACCCTCAGAGAGCACAAACCAGAGAAAAGAAATGCCTTGACTTGGAGGGGATTTCCCTGAAAACTGCACTGGCTTTGCTGAGAGGGGGCTGTCTTAATTTCTCCCTGTCATTTCATGTTTCTGAGCAGTGTCCCTGTGCTGGGAAGCAGCAAATGCCCAAGAGCAGCTCCCTCACCCAGTTCCCCCTCCTGGCATTGGCAGACAGGCGGGAGCTGCAGCTCCTGCACTTCTGGCTCTTCCTGGCCATCTCCCTGGCTGCCCTCCTGGCCAACGGCCTCATCCTCAGCGCCGTAGCCTGCGACCACCACCTGCACACCCCCATGGGCTTCTTCCTGCTCCACCTCTCCCTCACAGACCTGGGCTGCACCTGCACCACTGTCCCCAAAGCCATGCACAATTCCCTCTGGGAACCACAACCATCTCCTACATGGGATGTGCTGCACAGGTTTTTCTTTTTCATCTCAGCAGAGTTTTCCCTCCTCACCATCCTGTGCTACGACCGCTCTGTTCCCATCTGCAAACCCCTGCACTACGGGACCCTCCTGGGCAGCAGAGCTTGTGCCCACATGGCAGCAGCTGCCTGGGCCACTGGCTTTCTCTATTCTCTGCTGCACACAGCCAATACATTTTCCCTGCCCCTGTGCCAGGGCAATGCCCTGGGCCAGTTCTTCTGTGAAATCTCACAGTTCCTCAAACTCTCCTGCTCACACTCCTACATCAGGGAACTGGGCCTTATTGGGGTTAGTGCTTGTTTTTGTTTTGGTGGGTTTGTTTTCATTATTTTCTCTTATGTGCAGATCTTCAGGACTGTGCTGAGGATCCCCTCTCAGCAGGGACATCACAAAGCCTTTTCCACCTGCCTCCCTCACCTGGCCGTGGTCTCCCTCTTTGTCAGCACTGGCCCATTTGCCTACCTGAAGCCCCCCTCCATCTCCTCCCCACCCCTGGATCTGGCACTATCAGTTCTGTACTCGGTGGTGCCTCCAGCACTGAACCCCTTCATCTACAGTCTGAGGAACAAAGAGCTCAAGAACACCCTGAGGAAAATGATGACTGGATGCTTTTCAGGAGCAATAAAGTGCCTGTTTTCTCGTGCATAGCATTCAGAATGGGACTCCTTCATGGCCCAGCCTTCCTGCTCAGGTTTTTCGTGGCGATCATCGGGTTCTTCTTGCAATAATTTTCTGTGCAATGAAATATTATTATGCATCTGCCTTCTAATTTATTGTCTACCCATTGAATTGGACCCAGAGATGAATAAATGGTGAATTGTGCTCAGAGAGTATTTAAACAAAATAAAGGACCCTGCAGTGCCTTCTTTATCCAAGAACCTTCTTCTCAGATGTTCCCAAAGAACAGCACACTGCAGGACAGGGTGTATTTGCAAACGGGAAGGGGACAATAATCCCAGCCCAGCAGCACTGCCAGGGAGCAGCAGGGCTTGGTCTTTGCAGAGCTGCTCTCTTGCCACTCCCACACTGTCCTCCTGAGCCCCTTTCTGGCTGTAAGGCCTGAGTGCTCTCTGAGCACAGTCCTGGGGGGTGGAAGCCCTTGGAGCACAGGCAGGGACAGGCCCTGGGAACTTGTGAAGCAGAGCTGGGCTCCCTTCCAGCATCTCCAGGATGCTGTGGGATCTTCTGAGGCCACTGCATGGACTGGGTCACTTCTTCTGGGACCTTGCTCCAGGGCTGCAACTCTCCTGCAGTGTCACCATGACACTGCTGCTCTCTGCTTTCCAGGTTCCATTTTCAGATCCAGTCTTCCCCTCCTGTTCCCAGGGACATCCTGGGAGTGCTTCAGAGCTGCCATCCTGGGGCAGCTCCTGCCCAGCGTGGGCAGGCACAAGGTCTCTCCAGCTGCTCCTCTCCCCTCCCCAGTGCCACTGTTTTCTGCAGCCTCCTCATCCTTGCCCAGCACAGCCCTCCTGGCACAGTTGGACACAGCCCTTGTTCTACCCCCTCCTCAGGCCCCTGCCCAACCCCCTCAGCTCCAGCCTGATGGCCACAAACCTTCAGGGCAGGGAGGCACCGGGCAAAATGCTGAGGGAACCTTTCAGCTGCACTCAAATCCAGTTGGAGGGGTTGGCCTCGAGGAAGAAATCAATTCTCATTTTCCAGAACCACCAGGACAACCTGTGTTGTGTCCTGGGCACTCCTCTGCAAGTGTGGGCTATGGAAAAGGTTTTGGTGTCAGGGCTATTGAGCAGGCTGGGCAGTGTCACTGGGAGACCTCTCCCAAACCCTTGGAAAGGCCAGAGCCATCCCAGAGCTTCCTGGGGCCTTGGCAAAGGCAGACATGGAAGCAGTCTGCAAACAGGGCAGCAAGGAGGGTTGGCAGAGTTCCACACTGCTCAGGCTCAGCAGGGAAGGGGAGAGGGCAAGTCCTCCTGCAGCCATTGCCAGGCATGGGAAGGACAAGGCAGGGATTGCAGAACCCCTGTGGGAGGGAATAGAAGGGGATGTTTTGTGCCCAGACTTTATCAAGGCCCTTGACATGGTTTCCTGTGGTCTCCTTATGGCCAGACTGGTGAGAGCTGGACTGAAGAAGTGGAAGATGTGGTGGGTGGGAAGTTGGTTGAATGAAGAGTGTCCAATAAAATCCATGGTACAAAGTCCTCTTGGCAGCAACTTCCTGGTGAAATCCCTCAGTGACCATCTCTTGAACACCACTAGAGAACATCTTTATTATCTCTCTGTACAATGGGACAAAATGGGTTTTCAAGTCCTTTGTGAATGATGCCAAATTTCAGAGAGCCCTTGAGCAATGTGTCCTGGTTTAAAGACATTTATTGAGGTGGGAACTCCAATCAAATTAACTCACTCCCCTTTTATTCCCCACCAGTACAAGGAGACAAAATACAAAGAGGTATAAGTGAAAAAAATAACAGTTTACTGTTGGGGAAGAAGAAAACGACTGGCAGAAATACCAGGCTTGGAGACAGATCTATAACCCCTGAGATGACTAATCTACACCGGAATGGACACTAATACACTGGAAAAGACGTTTATTTACCGGATGTGACTACCATTGGACTGACAGTTTTTCCCCAGTTTTCCCCAGTTTATTGTTGTACTGTTCTAGTGTTGTATGTACCCCAGCTTGTTGTTTTAAAAATCGTATCCTCCATATTGTCTCCTTCTTCCCTCACAGTTTTCCCGCCCAAACCTGTTGTTCTGCCCTGTTTTCCCGCTCCTCTGCCTGCTATTGGCTGCTGTTTGGTGCAGTGCAGAGGTAGCTCCTATTGGCCCATTCTCCTAGTGACACCCAGACTCCGCCCATCTCTACCCTGTTGCCCTATCCCAAGAGCCCCTGAGTTGTCAATCCTTTACTCCTCCCCTATCCTGAGTCCAGCCCCTCTTCCAACCCTCTGTAAGTCCCTGCTTGTCCTAATAAAGTTGGCATTGCTTCACGAGACCTCAGCTGTGTCAAGACCCTGATTTGCAGTGCCCGGTCCCATTTTCCTTTCCCCCGCGGGCCGTGGCAGTTCACTGATGAGAAATAGAGCAGCAAAACCAGCAATACCAACAGAACAGTTCAAAGAACAGCAGAGAGAGAAATTGCCTCCTCTCTGCCCCCCTGCCCCAACTCCCTTTTGTAAACAGATCAAAACTGGGATCAACACGTGCCTGCCTTCCCCCTTTTCCCCCCGAATGAACAAAGAACAAAATACAAACCAAGGAAAGAGGGGGCAAAGCCAAATCTGGGCAAATCTCTGGTCTGAGATCAGTGGTGCTGCCCAAGAAGACGCTGACTCCAGAGGTGTCCAAGCGGGGCAGAGCCGGCGACACCGGTCCCTGCGGCGGCGGGGGGGAGGCAGCGGCTCTGCTTGATTCCATGGAGTTCTGGGGAGGCACAGGGGGTGCCATGAGACTCTTCAGTGTCATTATGGCCCCTTGGTTCCATGAGATTCCACAGTGTCCCTGCATTCCTTTGGTCCATGAGGCCCTGCAGTGTCACGGTGCCACTTGATTCCGTGACATTACAAAGAATCAGAACGGCCCCTTGATTTAAGGCCAACTGCACATGGGGCTGCCTTGGGGGGAGTGTGGGCACCCAGACAAGGGAGTTGTCACCCCTTGGACTCAGCACATCTGGACTGGTCTGTCTGTCTGTGAGGTTCCCTATTCTAGAGGAATGAGGAAGAACTGGAGAGGGTCTAGAGGAGGTGTGACAGGATGGAGTTTTTCTTGGTGCTGGAATGAAAAGAAACTCGTAAAATGCAGCTTGGCAGGTTCAAACTGGATGTGAGGAAGAAGTGTCACTCAAAGAGCAGCTGCAGGACTTTTGCATTAGACCTCTGATGGCCCATCAAAGCCCATTCCCCCCTCGACCAATCTTGAAAGGCAGGAAAAACCCTTTTCCCAGGCCCCTCACGGGAACTCTGCACAGGCCCAGGAGATGTTGGGGGTTCGTGGCACGGCCCGGGACACCATCCATGGATATAATAACTCCTAACTTCTTGGAGTGTGGGGCCTTCCCTCCCCCACCCCCAATGGATCAAGGCCACCACTTCAACTGACAGACATTGGAGCTGCAACTGCCAAGTTCCATCTCTGGACCCCGTGGGCAGTGACTATAGACAGCTTTCCACTCTCGTCTCTGCTTTCTCTTGCTCTCCCTTACCCTTATCCTGCCTTTCCCTTATGCATTTTCCCTAAAGGTTCTCTTTATGCCATGTTGCTGTAGATGAGAGATAGAGATGATAACACCCAAAATGGCAACATACCTGTTTACCTTTGAAACAACATTGTTCTAAAATAAACCCTACATATATATGTTTTCAAACACCAATTATTCAGTCACCTCCATGAGCAGCATGATCCTGCTTGTTCCCAGTATACCCCAGTTGCGCCATCATGGTCCCAGCTGCCCTCAGGACGCTCCCAGTCAGTCCCAGTATGACCCCAGCCGCCTTCACTGTGGGCCCAGTTGCTCCCAATAGGATCCCAGTTGTGCCCAGCATGGTCCCAGTTGCTCCCAATTGCTCCCAGTGGGATCTTAGTAGCTCCCAGTTGCCCCAAGCGTAGAACCACTTGCTGCCAGTATGATCCTAGTCTGATCCCAGTATGATCCCAGTACATATGATCCCGCTGGATCCAGTTGGGTTCTCGGTGTATCCCGGTGTCCCCCCTGTCCCCCCACCCCGGTGTCCCCCCCTTTTCTCTCCCCACAGAGCTCCTGAGCCGCCGGCGGCCGCAGCCCCTCCCCAGAGCCTCGGGCCCAGCCTGGACCCCCCCATCCCCGTGAGGATTTTGGGGGGTCGTGTGTCCCCCCTGTCCCTGCTGTCACTCTACCTCCACCTGGCTGCTTCCAGTGATCCCAGTAAAGCTTCCCAGTTCTCCCCAGTCCTGGTTATTGGGGGCAGTGGGGGAGGGGCTTGGAGGGTCTCTGTGAGGTGGAGCCGAGTTTGGGGGGGGGCAGAACCGACGCCGGGATGGATCGGGAATGGGGACCCCCCTGTGTCCCCCCTGTGTCAACCCGCTCTGGAGGGGCTTTGAGAGGGCACCTGCCCCTCAATAAAGCACCCAGCTCATCCCAAAAGGTGCTGGGAACTTCCCCAAAACCTCCCCACAGCTCCCCAAGGACCTTCAAACACACTCAGAGCCCACCCAGGACCCCCCCCAACCCCTTTTCTGGGGGGACGTCTCTGGGCACTGGTGGTGCTGGGAGCCCCCCCGGCTGTGGGCGAGGAGCTCTCGGGTGAGCGGGGGGTGGGAAGGGGGCAGTTGGTGGGAAAAGGGGGGTCGGATTGGATAAAGGGGTGGTGGGACCCCAAACTGAGTGGGACCCCCCAAAAGTGGAGGGTGAAGAGCACTGAGGTTTGGGGGTGATGAGAAATGGGTGGGAGAGGTCAGAAGAGTGGGGAAAGTGGAGGGTGGAACCCCCAAACTGATCATGAGGGGGCTGAGGAGTCTCCAGATGCCAATGCAGTTCTCAAAGCACAGCCTGGAACGGAGGAACTCGCAGCACAGGTTGACGAGAGGCTGGAGAGAGGGAGAACCTGGAAAGGGGGAATGTCTGGGAATGTGGCACCTCGAAGGCAAGAATCAGAGAATTTGGAGATGGATGGCACCATCAGGGGGTTCATTTGGGGTGGAAAGAGCTAACCCATGGTAGTCTGACGACTTTTCTAAAAGAGATAAGCAAAACTCTTTTGCAAACATCTTTTCCAAAGCCTTTCTCTATCCTCTGCAGGGAAGGCACCCCAAGAAAGAAGGGGAAAGAACCCTTGTGCCTGGTGTATTGTTGTTTTTCCAGGCACTTTTGAATTTAAATTGTGTGAAACACTCTTGAAATGGCCTGTGCATCGTCACGCTTCTGGGGTGCAGGCACCAGGTATAGGGGCAGGCATCAAAGCCAGGCAAGGATGAGCACACAGACCGTGCCTCGTGCCCCTGACAGGGATCCTTTTTCTTCCCCTGCTTGTTAGACCATGGCCTTCCAGTGCCACCTCCCGCTACCGGCACACGGTGCTTTCCTCGGTGTGTGGTGAGGGCAACAGTCTCCTCTGCAGCCTTTTCCCCTTCTCTGGACAGGTACAAGGCACAGAACTGCCCCGGCAACAGCGAAAAGTTACCCATCCTCAACGACTCCCCCATGGAGGCAGAGGTGCATTTCTCCTTTGAGAAGGACAGCAAAGGAGAGACGTTCCTTTTGGACCCTCCCAGCATGAGGCTGCAGCCCAAAGAGAAGAAGGTAGGAGGTGAGCAGGTAGGGCAGGACCGCAGAAGTGCGGTTCCTCCTGCTCACAGAGGGCTCTTTGTATTTCTGTTTGTGGGGACGGGTTCAGAAGCTGAGTGTTTGGGCGTACCCGACTTCTGCTGGCCTCCTGGGAGACAGTCTCGTCTGCTGGATCAAGGACAACCCGGAGCCAGTGGTCTTCCGACTGTGCTGCCAAGGGGGTCACGTGAAGCTGAGGGTCAGTCCCCAGGAGCTGCATTTCAACAAGCTGCTTCTGCACAGGTCAGTCATCCCACGGCTGAGGGCACTCCAAGGCTCGTGACAAAGAGAAGAGGTTTGACTCTGGTTCCAGAGGCTCAGATGGAGCTGCTTTGAGCCGCATTCAGTGGCCAGGCTGGTGTGACCACCCAGCACTGACGCTGAGTGTCTTCCTGTCTCTGCAGGACTGACACCCAGACCCTGGTCCTGAGAAACGACAGCCCACTGCCCATGGCATGGCATCTCAGTGGGCTGGACGACCTTGGAGATGACTTCTCTGCATCGCAAGGCAGGGGCATTGTTGGGCCCCGCACAGACTTTGAGGTGAAGCTGGATTTCAAGGCCGAGAAGATTGGCATCACAAATAAGATGATCTGACTAGAGGTGAGAGGGGCTTGGGCCTTCCTGGCAGAGCAGGGCAGAGCAAGCAGCCGTGTGCTCTTAGGGACAGAGTCAGGGAGAGCTGCACCTGACAGACACGGGGGTGCTGTGGCCCCAACTTCTGCCTCTGTGCTGGGTTGGCCGGGTGCCCAGGCTCTGCATCCAGAGCCTGTAGCACAGCCACCTTGCTGCTGTGCAGGCTTGAAAAGGCAGTTGTTTGGTTGTACAGACCAGCATTCCCTCTGCACCCTTTCTGGGATTTTGTTCCCTGTGGTTTAGAGGCTGCATTTCAGCAAACATGCGAGGTGATTGACGAGGAGGGCGCTAATTGTCAATGCCACCTGCTCTGGGAAACCTCGCATTTCTTGTGGTTGTGTTTACAGCCCTGGCCCTCTCAAGGGTGCTTTAGCAGCACCATTCCCTGCTGTGGGAGTGTGGAATTGGGCTGATAAGGTTTCCTACTGCAGCGGAATCCTGCCAGGGCAGCCTGTGAGATGAACAGGTTAAGAAAACTTGGGAGTCCACAAACACTTGTCAAGCCAGGGAGGCCATGGGGGAAGCAGCTGGCAGAGACAAGGACTTAGAGGCTGTCTTCCAAAAGAATGATCTAAGCAGTGTTTGTTTCTTGCTGCCTCAGGTTTCAGATACAGAAAACATCCTGGGCATTGTTCAGGCTGAAACCATCAAAGTCTCTGTGGAGGTCTACGATGTTAATCTGAGCATCAACATGCCTGAAGGTCAGTGGATGCCTCCCAGACAACACAGTCCAGATGCATTTTACTACCTTGGCAGGTGGGCAACCAAAGCCCTTGGGAGGGGATGGCATAGCAGGCAAGGGTGGCACAGATCCATAAAGCACAGACCTTGCAAGCTGCGTGAAGTAAAGCACTGTTCCCATGCTGCTCCCTTTTCTTTTTTTTCTGGTCCTGTGCAAAGTGCTGGCTGTGCTGGTGGCACCTGTGCTTTCAACTGCAGAGGTCTTCATTCTTTCCCTTTCTCCACAGTTTCAAGCTGACCACTGGAAGTGCCAAGAGGGGCGACTTGGAATCTCCCTTCACTGTCCGGCCGCAGCGGGCTGTGCTGAAAGCCTCCCGGCCACCTCTGAAAGTTGAGGTCCTCTTCCACCCCATGACTGAAGTGTTTCTCGAGAGCAAACCCATCCTGCTCTGCCAGGTGAGCTGCCTGGGCCCGGCTGTGTTAGCACAGTGTGTCTTGGGAGCATAAGCAGGAGAGGTGTCTTGTGCAAAGCAGGCTTTAGCTGGGGCATCCTCTCTCCTACACACACAAACAGAGACTTCCAAAACCATTTGGGAGGCTTCGTAAGAGAGCTGGAAATCTGGCTCTGGAAGAGGCCTTTAAATAGGGAGGGTGAGCTGCTGGAGACCTGGGCTGGGGTCAGGGGACAGGGGTAGAGGCTGGCCTCTCTGCTGTGTTTACCAGCCCCTCCTCTGGTTGCAGGTCATTGATCTCAAATCGGGTCAAGGAGGCGAGACCGTTGCCACCATCCCAGTGAGGGTGTCGGCGAGAGCTGTGTACAGCAAGGACAGCATCGAGCCTGCCTCGCCCATCGACTTTGGTGCCATGGTTAAGGGCACCAAGAAGAGACAGGTCTTAATTGTAGAGAACAAAGGCGCCCTCAACTTCAAATTCCAGGCAGCCAGACCTGGGTTATTGTCCATTTGGATTGCTGGCTTGGGAAGAGGGAGGAAAACAACACCTCAGTATCCCCATGTGTGGGACAAAGCTGGTGACAGAGCTGCTCTGTCCATGAGCTGCAGCAATGGGTGCTGCAGGCAGCTCCCCGGGGGCCATCGGGAGCAGGAAGGCTTTCCTGCATGGGGAGGAAGGCCAGCTTTGGCCTCAGACAAAGGCAGGGGAGCTCAGCATGACAGATGTCTCTGCTTTCTCCTCTCAGTTCAGAGCAAGAGGAATCTGCCCCCTCGGTCAGGGAAAGAAAACGCTCCACACAGGTGGGTGGCTCCTGCTCCTGCCCAGCGTGTGCTGCTGCAGGGGATGGGGGAGGATGCAGCTGTGCCCAGGCTGGGGGTAGGACAAGGTCTGCGGGATGGAGAGTCCATTATCTGCTCAGTTCCACTGACAGTCCCATGCTCTGGCTCTGACCTGCAGTTGTGGGGTCAAGAGAGGGGAGCAGGTCCTGTGTTTGGTGGCTGCTAGCCAGCACAGATCTGGGAACACCACAGGAGCAAACTGTCCCCATCTGAACTCCCAATCCATAGAGCACTGACAGCTCTGCTTTTTCTTCTTCCCAATCCCCTCCCTCTCTCCCATCATTCAGTCCTTTCTGCTCTCCTGTACCCCTGGAGGTTGAAGGATCCCAGCTACCACCTTCATTCTCTTCACCCCAACTCCTTTCTCTCTGCCACTCGGGACAGACGTGCAGCTCCTCCTGGCTTGTTCATCTCATCCTGGGGCTGCCTTTGGGCCGTGGAGTCATCCTTCCCTGCCCTGCCACTGGGTGCTCGGGCCCATCTGGAGGCCGAGGCATGGCATCCTCCTTGCTGGGGGTGTTCAGGGTACGGCTGTTGGGCATCAGCCTGTCCTGGCGCTCTTTCTGCAGGCTCAGCTCACTGCAGGCGTGTTCACGGTGTCCCCTTGCTCCGGCTCCGTCGGTCCTGGGGGCCAGCAGAAGATCACAGTGGATTGCAGCCCAGGAGCAGAGGGGAAATGCGAGGAGCAGCTGTACATTGACATCAGCAACAGAGACCCCAAGGACAATCCCCTCGGCATTCCCTTTACCCTGACTGCCGAGTCCTGCCTCCCAGGTACGTGCTGTCCACAGGTTGCCATGGGCAGTCCTGCTGCTGATCAGCACCTAAACTTGCTACTTGGATAGAGAGGCACCTGGTCCTGAACTCCCACCTTAAAATCCTCAGAGGCTGCAGTCCTTTTTGAGTCCACCAGTGGGGAGAGGCTGGGAGGGATGTGTGGAAGCATAAAAGGAAAGCAATGCCCTTTAAGACTGAGGTTTACTGAGCTCCATCCTCACTGACTGAGCTCTCTCATCCAAGGCTGGGTTTTGCAGTCACCTGGACAGAAAGGGCTTATCAAGCCTTCTGAGAGGCCAGCTGGGTCCAGGTAAATTCAGAAAAGAGATTCTCCAGCCTCAGCCCTTCCTCTGGTCTGTCTGCAGCGCTTGTTGAAGACGTCACGTCCATCTTTGAGCAGTACCCGATCCACAGCAACGTCAATCTCCGCCAGACGTTACAGTCGGTGCAAGGCAACGGTGTGTTCATCAGAGATGATAACAAATTCATCTTCACCAAAGTTCAGGTTGGGCAACGGGCCACGGCTCGCTTCAAGATCTCTAATGGCAGCAGTGTCCCATGTGACGTGGTCCTCTCCATCAAAGCCATGCCTGGAGAGGTAAGAACAAGAGGCCAAGGTGAGCGCTGCTCTCTAAAGGCCATGTGAGAGCCTGCCTTGTTCTCCAGAGTCATTGCGGTCTCTGGCCCAGCTGGACCAGTCCAGCTCAGTGCAGGTCAAACTGCAGGGCAGAGCAGCAATGCCAGGGGGGCACTTGCATTGAATTCCACATCTCTCAAGCAAATTTTGGCTCACGCTTCTGGGTCTTTGGTGGGAATCCTTCTGAACATCTCTCGAAAGCACACTCAGAGAGGGGCTGTTACAGACCGATGGGCCAGAGCTCAAAGCAGAGCATTTCCTGGCTTTTCCTTCTCTTGAAAGGCCAGTCCTGGGTTATTTGAGGGGTTTCTGTGCCATCCCAACCTCCCACATGTGCTGGGGTGGCTGCCCAGCCCTCAAAGCAAGCTTTTGCTCGCCTGGGCATTGGCGCAAGGTCAGCATCCCCTGGCATGGAGGGAGCCTGCCCAGGGAAGCATGAAGCAAGACAGGCTGTCTGGGGCTGTTCCCAGGGATGCATCTAGGAATGTACTGGGTCACATTGAAAGATGTGACACTAACACTGCACTGTGGGTTCCCCCCAAGCCTCACAACCTCATCAGCCACATCTTCAAGCTGGATCCTGTCGAGATGAGCATTCCTGGCTTATCCCACGCCTTTGCTACAGTGACCTTCACTCCAGAACAAAAGGAGGACTACCAGTGCACTTTCACAGCTTCCCTTGTTAGCCCAAAAAGGTAGTGACCCCGTGAAGTATTGGGGGGACCGTTCTGGTAGCTGCCTCTCCTCTTGGTGCCTCTAATGCTTTCAGTGCCCTTAGGCAGAGTACCTGGCATGAGATGATGTAGGGGGCATTAAGCATTAGGCAGAGCAGAGCAGGAAAATGAGGAGGATACTTCAGGCTGTGTGAGGGACTCTGAAGAGAGAGCCTTAGGTAGCCAGCTGGAAGTTACTGACAAGTGCAACAGCTGAGCTGGGGCTTTCCAAGGACAAAGGCTCAGATGAAGCAGTTTCTGTGCCAGCAAGTCAAGATTTCCTCCATATTTCTGTAAAAGGAAGTGATCCTGTGTGGTTTCCAGGCATACATTAAGCTATTTTTATATCAGGGGAGTGACTGGAGCTCTTACCAAAGAGAAGCCCAGTTCCTCTCCCTGGCACCTGTGTACTGGGGCTCTGACCTGCCCTTCCCCAAGCCTTTAGTGGCTGAATTGGAACAGGGAAGTCAGCTTTCTGCCCTAACAAGCAAGTCCTTCTTTAGGATCCTTGGAAATAATCTTTACTGACGGTGCTGTTGGTTTGGTTTTCCCTTCTTGCTTTCGTACTGTTCTCATGGTGTGCTTTTGCTTGTTGCATGTCTCCTATCACTGCAGCCAGAGGATTTGCCACGTCTCATCTGGTGCCTCGTTATTTATCTGCTGTACGGCATGATTCAAATGAGGGAAATTATTTAGAACTGTTATTCTGGAAGGCTCTGGCTGAAATGGTTTCTGTGTCTCTCCAGCAGCTCCATGAAGATGAAACCCCAACAGCTGACCTTCACTGCCAGTGGAGAGGGGCACGTGCCTCAGGTGACAGTCGAGTGCCCGGGCCTTCAGAGTAAGAGAGGAACCCCTGTGCTGCGCTTCAGGAGGCTCCTGCTGGGGGATTCACAGACACTCCCCCTGGTCCTTCGTAACAATGGCATCATACCCACAAAGGTAAGGACCTGCTCGGGGAATGCTCTGGGCTGGGAACAAGAGCTTGTCCCGTGGAGGAAAGGTCCCAAAGACTGATTTTCTGTCCAGTCTTTCCTCATCAGTTGAACACAAGACAAGGAAGGTGGTGGGGTGTTTTCCCCCCATCTCCCAGCTCACATTTTGTTCTCATGTGGGCGTGTGTGACGTCCCAGTTCCATGAGATTGCATTTGATAGTGGTTGACTCCATTTTAATTAAACTTAGTTGTGGTTCTGTTACATTCTGCTCGTGACTGACTGTCCTGTTTGGCTCTATGTCAGTTCTATCCATATGCTTCTGAACAACCTTTTTTCCCTGTGTGACTTCACGTAACCTTTGTGCTGGGCGCTGTGTTTGAGGTGGGGAGGTGGTCTGGGTTCCCCGTGCTGGACCAGCGGCCGTACGGGCTCAACCCCTGTGCCAGCCTCTACTCACACCAATGTCATTGTGCTCCGTGTTCCCTTTTCTCAGTTTACAGTTCATATCATGGACGACAAGGGAGTTTTCTTCCTGAAAAGCACGCAGTCTGCACTCCGTGCCTTCCACATTGCAGACATGGAAAAGGACTCCACTGGAAAAGGTAAATTCATTAACTGTGCAGCGTGATCATTCACAGAGGGAAAAGGTGTGCCCTGTTCTTGGCTTGTCTAAGCAGCAGCCACATGTTAGACATAGTTTCTTTCCTTGGTCTCTCTGTCCCCCGAGCTTTTCTTGTGGACTCCTTGCAGGGTTTCCTCCTAGCAAGTTGTAGGAAGTTTTTGTTCTTCGAGACACGGTGGGTTGAGCTGTGGGGGACTATCACCACCTCAGTGGACTGGCTGAGGTCTGTGCTGCGTGTGGGAAGGTACCAGCCTGAAGGGAGGCAGCCCTTGAGCACACAAGCCAGCCAGCAGAAGCCAAAACCGTTCCTTGGCTCAGCCTTCTGTATGGCAGGAGCTGGCTGGAAGCAGATGGAATGAGGACTGGGCGTTAACCTGAGGTTAAGCCGCTTAAGTGGTGATATGTGTGATGGTGGCATAGTCTTGTGAACACAGGAAGAGGGTCTGGAACCACTGGTGGGAGAACCTGTGCTTAGAAGCAACTGATTCCAACCTCTTATTCCTCGTATACCCCAGGGAAGTATTTCCTCTGGACAGCTCTATCACTTAACTCTGATTCCCATTGCCGTGCAGCCAAGAAGCGTCCCGAGAAGCCTTACCTGCTCCTGGAACACGGGCAATCAGCAGAGTTTGACGTGTTTTTCAAACCCACACTGGCCCAACGTCTGAAAGGGAAGATCCGTGTGCCAGTGTCAGGCAACAGTGAGATCGACATAGAGCTGGTGGGTGAAGACCACAATGATGACTTCACCCTTGATAACCTCCCTGGACTAGCAGAAGACAGCCAGGAGAGCAATGCTGAGGGCAATCTGGAGGACGACATCATTGAGGGTAAGAGAGGAGAGGCTGCCAAGGTAGAGCGAGGAAGAGGAAAATGTCTGATCATGTGTGTCCTCTCTCTAGCCAGGGCTGGGCTGTCACCCACTGGACTTGGGGGCCTGTGAGCTTGCCAGCCATGCACACAGAGCAGTGTGTGCTGTGCTGCTTGTCGCTGGGCACAGGCACAGCCACGGGCTTGGGGACCTCCCAGAGGGAGGGAGGGAGGCTTGGAGCAAGGAAGAGCTGAACATACACGTGTCTCTGAAAGTGAGGGGGGTGGATGGACATCACTGCATGCTGAGATCTCTTGCTCTCCTTCTTCACAGCTGTCAGAGCGAATCACATAAAGTTTGGGGAGTGTGCAGTCGGGGAGCTCTGCGACAAGACCTTCACAGTCACCAACCGCAGCAAGGAGGAGGTGATGTGGTTTGAGTGGCTGCTGGCAGATACCCCATTCCAGCCCCAAGGTGAGCTGGGACAGCCCTGCCTTTCTCAGTTGCTCAGGCCCTTTCCTGGTGTTCCTGGGAGCTGGCAGGGAGTCACCACATTCCAGTGAGAGCCCGTTCCAGTGCCATGCAGGAGATACAATCCCTGTCTTTGCTGGGGCAGGGCTGCCAGCCCAGCAGAAAAGGCTCCGCGTTCTGGGAGGTGGCACCTTCTGTTCATATTTTGCTCTGTCAAATCTCACATAAATCCTCACTGAGGTGCTGATTCCCAGCACAGCTGCTCGCCATATCAGTCCCTTTTGCTGTCAGTGCTGCCCTTGCCAGTGATTCCAGTTTGGTCTTGACTTTCTGGTTCTCCCTAGGTGGGACACCTCCAGCCTGGCTGTGCCAAGAATATCAGAGTGACCTTGAAATCCAAGGTCCCGGTCACCATCAAAAGGCCCTCTGTGAACTGTAAGGTGACCAAGATCAAATACCAGCTGCCACCAGAGGAGGTTTACGACTGGGACGACAGAATGCGCACTGAGAAGTGGGAGGATACCACCGAGAGACTCCCGGGAGCCCGCTGGCCTTTGAAGCGGAGGGTAAGAAGCACAGCAGCAAAAGCTCACCGAGCTGCTGCAAAAGGACCTGCCGACAGCAGCAGAGCACCAGCGCTGCTGGCAGAGCAGCTCCTGCCTCCCCTGGGCATTGGCTCCAGCCGGGAGGTTCACCAGCAGTGCCTTTTGGGGAGAGGCGGATGCGCAGTGAGCAGGTGGGCTCACACCACAGGGGAAGCCTTTGGGCAAGAGACCTTTATCCACACGCAAACTGCCGGTCTGTGCCACGAGCCGAGTGTTGCAGCCCGTGTTGAGTGGGAGGTCACGTTTGATTTTATCCCATTTAACAGTGTTAAAGTCTCTTCATCTGATTTGGTGCCTTGTCACCCACAAGGAGTTAATTCCACTGCATTCTGTCTCTTGTTCTGAAGGGGAGAGCAGCACAAGTGCTCTTGTGTGTACACCGGTGAGCTCCGAGCTCTGCCTACACCGACACCAGAGATTTTGGTTGTGGCCTCTGTATTGTGGGGGATATCTCATTATGGAGCAGCCCAGGCCCTGTGTGATAGTACGCAGGAGTCTGGAGAAGCATCATCTCCAGAAAGTCTTGCTTTTTCTGTCATTATTGCCAAGCACACTTATCTTGGTGAAGGTTCTTTCTGAGTTTCTGAATCATTGTGAGTCCTGTAAACCCAACTTCCCCAGCAGGGCATCAGCAGTTGGAGACTTTCCCAGTGAGATCATTCACATCCCAAAATGCCCACAGCCAGCTCCCACCCCACATGTGCCATCTGGAGAGCACTTTCTCCTAAGACAAGAAGGAAAAAGTTCTTTCTAGGACTAGTCAGTCTTGGGCTTCTCCATCCACAGGGCTCCAGCAGGGGAACTTAATCCTAATGTCGAGACCTGCTGGATTTATAGGGGACCAGGGAAAAGGTCAGAGGCTCTCCAGGGTTGAAGCACAGGGACTGACAGCTGGCCATAGTCCCCAGGGGTGTATTAATAGCCGTGGTGGTGACTGCTTTGATCAGTGGGTAGAAACCAATGCTGTAGTACACCAGTCCAATTTTGTCATCTTTCCAGGCAAAGAAACCTGAATGTCCTTTCTATGCGGCCAAGTTTGGAGGCCAAAAGGTTTCCCTGCTCAGCCTGGCTTTCTGGGCTCTGCTCAGTGATTCTTCCCTCCTCTGCCTGCAGGTGGTCAAGGCAGTCCCGGAACCACCTCACACCATCATGGAGAGGAGCAGCCACGAGGTCGAGCTTGTCCTCAGTGCTCAGGTTGACTACGCCGAGTTCAAACTGGACACGGTCGAGGTTCAGCTGAAGCAGACTGAGCTCTTCCAGACAGAGATAAGCACGTGAGTGCTGGGCACCGTGTTGGCCCTTTCCTCCTAAACTTCCAGACTTTGAAATACTTTGTTTGGGCCACCCAGGGCAGCAATTCTGAACGTGGCAGAGTTGCCTGGGGAAGGTGGTACCAGGAGCCCACCAGACAGTGTTACTTTAGTACTTGCTTTTTATTCCTCCTCCTTGTTTTTCAGTTTCCGGATGTCCAATACAGGGAATGTAGCCCTGAAATACTGCTGGGAGGAGAATCTGGAGGAGGAAATACCATCAAAGAGTTCTGGGAGGCCGTTCTCGTCCACTCAGACACGTAAGTGTTTGGCTCTGGGTGGTGCCTGGGCCATTTCAGTTGGTAGCTGAGGGCCTGGGGAGAAGACCCTGCCACTTCACCCCAAAACATTAATTGCTTTTTCATCCCTCTCCACTTCTCAGCTGCAGCTGGAGAGTTTTCTCCTTCCCCCCTCTCTGCCTTTTAGCCCCTCCTGTTCTTGCTCTGCCACTTGTGCTCTGCACAGGAGCTGAGCTGGGCTCCAGGGACAGCCATGTGCTGGGTCAGGACTGGGAAGGGGGACATCAGGGCACCTCTTTGGGAAGTCTCTGAGACTGGGAAAAATAAGGGTGGAACAAGTGAGCTGCCCTGCAGCCGCTGTCTGGATGCAGTTCCCCACTCCAGGGCAAATGCAAAGTCACTGTCTAAAACCAAGCCTCCTGCCCCGGCACGGGAGTGTGTGCTGCAGGCGGAGACCCTGCTCCCAGCTGCTCTGTCTCCTGCTGAAAGTACTTGGCCAGAGGCGCTCCAAGTGCCTCCCAGCTCTCTTCTATCCACCTGCAGCAGGAGGCAGAGTTGTTGGGAACAAAGGATTTTGTCTTTGAAAGATGTCTTCTTTCCTCCTGCAGGTGATTTCTTGTCCTCTACTGCTGAGGATCTCTGGGGAAGGAATCATGCAAGGCTGGTGCAGCAGGCATTGCTGCTCGAGTCAACTCAGCCCCAGCCAACTCAGCCCCAGCCAACTCAGCCCCAGCCAACTCAGCCCCAGCCAAGTCTGCGCCTTTCCAAGCAGCTGTGCCGCTCTTCGAAGGGCCTTAGCTCCTCCCCGGAATTCTCTCCAATTCCCGTCAAGGACCCACCACTGTTCTCCATCGAGCCCCACTGTGGTACCATCCCTGCTGGCCAGAATCAGATTTTCTGTGTGAAATTCTTCCCGACGCATGTGGGGGAATTTAAGGCCGAAATGCTGTGCAGGTAGGAAATGTCCATGTGCTTTCCAATCCATGCTCCTGGTGGGTATCACAGGACGGGCCAAATGCTGTGCAGGTAGGAAATGTCCATGTGCTTTCCAATCCATGCTCCTGGTGGGTATCACAGGACGGGCCATTGGGTGCACCCTCCCTGCTCAAGCAGGGTCATCCCAGAGCATGTGGCACAGGATTGTGTCCAGAGGGTTCTGGAATACCTGCAGTGAGGGAGACTCCACACCCTCTCTGGACAACCTGTCACCTGCACAGGAAAGAAGTTCTTCCCCATGTTCAGGTGGAAGGTGTTTTGCATCAGGTTCTGCCCATTGCCTCTTGTCCTGTTGATGGGCAGCACCAAGCAGAGCCTGCTCCATCCTCTGACACCCTCCCTTCAGTCCCTCTGACTGGGGTGGGTGAGCGTGCAGCCCTGGCGACAGCCAGCCCCAGAGAGGCAGCAGGAACACACAGCATACAGGAGCACAGAGAGATGATCATCTGGCCAAGGCCAGGTGTCTGTGGAGATGTCTGTGGATCTGTGTGGAGACAATGGGAAAAGACACTGTATGAAACACTAAGCTCCTGCAGGGCTGCAAAATCTGGAATGGGAGATCCAGAACGGCTGTCAAGGGGCCAGCCAGTCCCTAGCTATGCTTCCTTATGGGGCAAGCACAGCCTCCTTCTCTACCTGGAACCCCGTGTGCTGCAGTTGGTCCCCAGGCCCATAACTGGTTGTGATTCTGCCCTTCCACCTCTGCTGCCTCCATGGCAGGCAGTGCAGTTCTGTTTCATTTGCTGCTCGCTGCTTGCCTGGAGAGAGGATGTGACACTGTGTGCTCTGTGAGGAGACAGGCGAGCGGCTGGCTGGCTGGAA